>NW_027362764.1:805000337-805128384 GCF_046119375.1 Phyllobates terribilis
GGATTTCTTGCCTTATAAATGGGGTTGGGACCATCAGTTGTGTTGTGCAGAAGTCAGGTGGATACACAGCTGATAGTCCTACTGAATAGACTGTTAGAATTTGTATTATGGCAAGAAAAAAGCAGCTAAGTAAAGAAAAACGAGTGGCCATCATTACTTTAAGAGATGAGGGTCAGTCAATGCGAAAAATTGGGAAAACTTTGAAAGTGTCCCCAAGTGCAGTTGCAAAAACCATCAAGCGCTACAAAGAAACTGGCTCACATGAGGACCGCCCCAGGAAAGGAAGACCAAGAGTCACCTCTGCTTCTGAGTAAAAGTTTATCCGAGTCACCAGTCTCAGAAATCGCAGGTTAACAGCAGCTCAGATTAGACACCAGGTCAATGCCACACAGAGCTCTAGCAGCAGACACATCTCTACAACAACTGTTAAGAGGAGACTTTGTGCAGCCGGCCTTCATGGTAAAATAGCTGCTAGGAAACCACTGCTAAGGACAGGCAACAAGCAGAAGAGACTTGTTTGGGCTAAAGAACACAAGGAATGGACATTAGACCAGTGGAAATCTGTGCTTTGGTCTGATGAGTCCAAATTTGAGATCTTTGGTTCCAACCACCATGTCTTTGTGCGACGCAGAAAAGGTGAACGGATGGACTCTACATGCCTGGTTCCCACCGTGAAGCATGGAGGAGGAGGTGTGATGGTGTGGGGGGCTTTGCTGGTGACACTGTTGGGGATTTATTCAAAATTGAAGGCATACTGAACCAGCATGGCTACCACAGCATCTTGCAGCGGCATGCTATTCCATCCGGTTTGCGTTTAGTTGGACCATCATTTATTTTTCAACAGGACAATGACCCCAAACACCTCCAGGCTGTGTAAGGGCTATTTGACCAAGAAGGAGAGTGATGGGGGGCTACGCCAGATGACCTGGCCTCCACAGTCACCAGACCTGAACCCAATCAAGATGGTTTGGGGTGAGCTGGACCGCAGAGTGAAGGCAAAAGAGCCAACAAGTACTAAGCATCTATGGGAACTCCTTCAAGATTGTTGGAAGACCATTTCCGGTGACTACCTCTAGAAGCTCATCAAGAGAATGCCAAGAGTGTGCAAAGCAGTCATCACAGCAAAAGGTGGCTACTGTGAAGACCCTAGAATATAAGACATATTTTCAGTTGTTTCACACTTTTTTGTTAAGTATATAATTCCACATGTGGTAATTCATAGTTTTGATGCCTTCAGTGTGAATGTACAATTATCATAGTCATGAAAATACAGAAAAACCTTTAAATGAGAAGGTGTGTCCAAACTTTTGGTCTGTACTGTACAGTGTGTACACATCTATATAATCTATGAGAATGTAGTGAAGCATCTGTTCTCTTACTTTCTTCATCGAAGGGCACGGGGCGGCAGTAGACCACCAGCTCCGACAGCTCCAGCGCAATCTTTTTCCTTCGCTCCATGATCTTCCCTTCCAGCATCTGTAAGAACCGGGCATCACGTTGGGGGGCTCCTATGTTCTTCCCCTAGCGGTGCAGGTTGGGGGACTCCTACGTTCTTCCTTAGCGGTGCAGGTTGGGGGTCTCCTACGTTCTACCCTAGCAATGCAGGTTGGGGGTCTCCTACGTTCTACCCTAGCAGTGCAGGTTGGGGGACTCCTGCGTTCTTCCCCTAGCGGTGCAGGTTGGGGAGCTCCTACGTTCTTCCCCTAGCGGTGCAGGTTGGGGGACTCCTACGTTCTTCCCCTAGCGGTGCAGGTTGGGGTACTCCTACGTTCTTCCCCTAGCGGTGCAGGTTGGGGGCTCCTACGTTCTACCCTAGTGCTGCAGTTTGGGTGGCTCCTATGTTCTTCTCTAGCAATACAGGTTGGGGGACTCCTACGTTCTTCCTTAGCGGTGCAGGTTGGGGGGCTCCTACGTTCTACCCTAGCACTGCAGTTTGGGGGGCTCCTACGTTTTTCCCCTAGCGGTTCAGGTTGGGGGGCTAATACGCTCTTCCCCTACCGATGCAGGTTGGGGGGCTCCTATGTTCTTCTCTAGCAATACAGGTTGGGGGACTCCTACGTTCTTCCTTAGCGGTGCAGGTTGGAGGTCTCCTACGTTCTACCCTAGCAATGCAGGTTGGGGGGCTCCTACGTTCTACCCTAGCGCTGCAGTTTGGGGGGCTCCTACGTTCTTCCCCTAGCGGTGCAGGTTGGGGGGCTCCTACGCTCTTCCCCTACCAATGCAGGTTGGGGGGCTCCTACGTTCTTCCCCTAGCGGTGCAGGTTGGGGGGCTCCTACGTTCTTCCCCTAGCGGTGCAGGTTGGGGGGCTCCTACGTTCTTCCCCTAGCGGTGCAGGTTGGGGGACTCCTACGTTCTTCCCCTAGCGGTGCAGGTTGGGGGGCTCCTACGTTCTTCCCCTAGCGGTGCAGGTTGGGGGACTCCTACGTTCTTCCCCTAGCGGTGCAGGTTGGGGGACTCCTACGTTCTTCACCTAGCGGTGCAGGTTGGGGGGCTCCTACGTTCTACCCTAGTGCTGCAGTTTGGGTGGCTCCTATGTTCTTCTCTAGCAATACAGGTTGGGGGACTCCTACGTTCTTCCTTAGCGGTGCAGGTTGGGGGGCTCCTACGTTCTACCCTAGCACTGCAGTTTGGGGGGCTCCTATGTTCTTCCCCTAGCGGTGCAGGTTGGGGGGCTAATACGCTCTTCCCCTACCGATGCAGGTTGGGGGGCTCCTATGTTCTTCTCTAGCAATACAGGTTGGGGGACTCCTACGTTCTTCCTTAGCGGTGCAGGTTGGGGGTCTCCTACGTTCTACCCTAGCAATGCAGGTTGGGTGGCTCCTACGTTCTACCCTAGCGCTGCAGTTTGGGGGGCTCCTACGTTCTTCCCCTAGCGGTGCAGGTTGGGGGGCTCCTACGCTCTTCCCCTACCAATGCAGGTTGGGGGGCTCCTACGTTCTTACCCTACCAATGCAGGTTGGGGGGCTCCTACGTTCTTACCCTAGCGGTGCAGGTTGGGGGGCTCCTACGTTCTTCCCCTAGCGGTGCAGGTTGGGGGGCTCCTACGTTCTTCCCCTAGCGGTGCAGGTTGGGGGACTCCTACGTTCTTCCCCTAGCGGTGCAGGTTGGGGGACTCCTACGTTCTTCCCCTAGCGGTGCAGGTTGGGGGACTCCTACGTTCTTCCCCTAGCGGTGCAGGTTGGGGGACTCCTACGTTCTTCCCCTAGCGGTGCAGGTTGGGGGGCTCCTACGTTCTACCCTAGTGCTGCAGTTTGGGTGGCTCCTATGTTCTTCTCTAGCAATACAGGTTGGGGGACTCCTACGTTCTTCCTTAGCGGTGCAGGTTGGGGGGCTCCTACGTTCTACCCTAGCACTGCAGTTTGGGGGGCTCCTACATTCTTCCCCTAGCGGTGCAGGTTGGGGGGCTCCTATGTTCTTCTCTAGCAATACAGGTTGGGGGACTCCTACGTTCTTCCTTAGCGGTGCAGGTTAGGGGTCTCCTACGCTCTACCCTAGCAATGCAGGTTGGGGGGCTCCTACGTTCTACCCTAGCGCTTCAGTTTGGGGGGATCCTACGTTCTTCCCCTAGCGGTACAGTTGGGGGGCTCCTACGCTCTTCCCCTACCAATGCAGGTTGGCGGGCTCCTACGTTCTTCCCCTAGCGGTGCAGGTTGGGGGGCTGCTACGTTCTTCCCCTAGCGGTGCAGGTTGGGGGACTCCTACGTTCTTCCTTAGCGGTGCAGGTTGGGGGTCTCCTACGTTCTACCCAAGCAATGCAGGTTGGGGGTCTCCTACGTTCTACCCTAGCGCTGCAGTTTGGGGGGCTCCTACATTCTTCCCCTAGCGGTGCAGGTTGGGGGGCTCCTACGCTCTTCCCCTACCAATGCAGGTTGGGGGGCTCCTACGTTCTTCCCCTAGCGGTGCAGGTTGGGGGACTCCTACGTTCTTCCCCTAGCGGTGCAGGTTAGGGGACTCCTACGTTCTTCCCCTAGCGGTGCAGGTTGGGGGACTCCTACGTTCTTCCCCTAGCGGTGCAGGTTGGGGGACTCCTGCGTTCTTCCCCTAGCGGTGCAGGTTGGGGGGCTCCTACGTTCTTCCCCTAGCGGTGCAGGTTGGGGGACTCCTACGTTCTTCCCCTAGCGGTGCAGGTTGGGGGACTCCTACGTTCTTCCCCTAGCGGTGCAGGTTGGGGGGCTCCTACGTTCTACCCTAGTGCTGCAGTTTGGGTGGCTCCTATGTTCTTCTCTAGCAATACAGGTTGGGGGACTCCTACGTTCTTCCTTAGCGGTGCAGGTTGGGGGGCTCCTACGTTCTACCCTAGCACTGCAGTTTGGGGGGCTCCTACGTTTTTCCCCTAGCGGTGCAGGTTGGGGGGCTAATACGCTCTTCCCCTACCGATGCAGGTTGGGGGGCTCCTATGTTCTTCTCTAGCAATACAGGTTGGGGGACTCCTACGTTCTTCCTTAGCGGTGCAGGTTGGGGGTCTCCTACGTTCTACCCTAGCAATGCAGGTTGGGGGGCTCCTACGTTCTACCCTAGCGCTGCAGTTTGGGGGGCTCCTACGTTCTTCCCCTAGCGGTGCAGGTTGGGGGGCTCCTACGCTCTTCCCCTACCAATGCAGGTTGGGGGGCTCCTACGTTCTTCCCCTAGCGGTGCAGGTTGGGGGGCTCCTACGTTCTTCCCCTAGCGGTGCAGGTTGGGGGGCTCCTACGTTCTTCCCCTAGCGGTGCAGGTTGGGGGACTCCTACGTTCTTCCCCTAGCGGTGCAGGTTGGGGGGCTCCTACGTTATTCCCCTAGCGGTGCAGGTTGGGGGACTCCTACGTTCTTCCCCTAGCGGTGCAGGTTGGGGGACTCCTACGTTCTTCACCTAGCGGTGCAGGTTGGGGGGCTCCTACGTTCTACCCTAGTGCTGCAGTTTGGGTGGCTCCTATGTTCTTCTCTAGCAATACAGGTTGGGGGACTCCTACGTTCTTCCTTAGCGGTGCAGGTTGGGGGGCTCCTACGTTCTACCCTAGCACTGCAGTTTGGGGGGCTCCTACGTTCTTCCCCTAGCGGTGCAGGTTGGGGGGCTAATACGCTCTTCCCCTACCGATGCAGGTTGGGGGGCTCCTATGTTCTTCTCTAGCAATACAGGTTGGGGGACTCCTACGTTCTTCCTTAGCGGTGCAGGTTGGGGGTCTCCTACGTTCTACCCTAGCAATGCAGGTTGGGTGGCTCCTACGTTCTACCCTAGCGCTGCAGTTTGGGGGGCTCCTACGTTCTTCCCCTAGCGGTGCAGGTTGGGGGGCTCCTACGCTCTTTCCCTACCAATGCAGGTTGGGGGGCTCCTACGTTCTTCCCCTAGCGGTGAAGGTTGGGGGGCTCCTACGTTCTTCCCCTAGCGGTGCAGGTTGGGGGGCTCCTACGTTCTTCCCCTAGCGGTGCAGGTTGGGGGACTCCTACGTTCTTCCCCTAGCGGTGCAGGTTGGGGGGCTCCTACGTTCTTCCCCTAGCGGTGCAGGTTGGGGGACTCCTACATTCTTCCCCTAGCGGTGCAGGTTGGGGGACTCCTACGTTCTTCCCCTAGCGGTGCAGGTTGGGGGGCTCCTACGTTCTACCCTAGTGCTGCAGTTTGGGTGGCTCCTATGTTCTTCTCTAGCAATACAGGTTGGGGGACTCCTACGTTCTTCCTTAGCGGTGCAGGTTGGGGGGCTCCTACGTTATACCCTAGCACTGCAGTTTGGGAGGCTCCTACGTTCTTCCCCTAGCGGTGCAGGTTGGGGGGCTCTTATGTTCTTCTCTAGCAATACAGGTTGGGGGACTCCTACGTTCTTCCTTAGCGGTGCAGGTTAGGGGTCTCCTACGTTCTACCCTAGCAATGCAGGTTGGGGGGCTCCTACGTTCTACCCTAGCGCTGCAGTTTGGGGGGATCCTACGTTCTTCCCCTAGCGGTGCAGGTTGGGGGGCTCCTAGGCTCTTCCCCTACCAGTGCAGGTTGGGGGGCTCCTACGTTCTTCCCCTAGCGGTGCAGGTTGGGGGGCTCCTACGTTCTTCCCCTAGCGGTGCAGGTTGGGGGGCTCCTACGTTCTTCCCCTAGCGGTGCAGGTTGGGGGACTCCTACGTTCTTCCCCTAGCGGTGCAGGTTGGGGGGCTCCTACGTTCTTCCCCTAGCGGTGCAGGTTGGGGGACTCCTACGTTCTTCCCCTAGCGGTGCAGGTTGGGGGACTCCTACGTTCTTCCCCTAGCGGTGCAGGTTGGGGGGCTCCTACGTTCTACCCTAGTGCTGCAGTTTGGGGGGCTCCTACGTTCTTCCCCTAGCGGTGCAGGTTGGGGGGCTCATACGCTCTTCCCCTACCGATGCAGGTTGGGGGGCTCCTACGTTCTTCCCCTAGCGGTGCAGGTTGGGGGGCTCCTACGTTCTTCCCCTAGCGGTGCAGGTTGGGGGGCTCCTACGTTCTTCCCCTAGCGGTGCAGGTTGGGGGGCTCCTACGCTCTTCCCCTAGCGGTGCAGGTTGGGGGGCTCCTACGTTCTTCCCCTAGCGGTGCAGGTTGGGGGACTCCAATGTGACACCCCAGGGGTCTGGTTGCCACAGTGATAGAGATATTACGTCTGAGAGCAGGTGGGAGGTCCTTTGGTCAGGGATCCTGTGCATGCCACACCTCCTGCCCAGTCTTGGGAGGGGAAGGACTTCCCCTATATAAACCTGGGGCTGAGGCAGGGTAGAGAGTTCTGAGAGGAGAAGACAGGGAGCAGAGCTGCTCTATGGGCTCTGCTCCACAGGCAGGCCCTGTCCAGGGGCCTGAGCCTGGAGACAAGGAGAGTGGAGAAGAGAAGCAGCATAGGAAACAGCAGAGTTACAAGGAGTCAGGGGCTGGCAGCTACAGAGCTCGCCCTGACTAAGAAGATTCTTTACCGGACCCGGAGTCCGAGGCTGTGGGGACTAACTCCTACCCAGCAGCAGAATCCGTCGGGCAGGGGATTTCAGGTCCTCTGGCCCAGAAGCCCGAAGGCACGGTCACACACGTGGGACCAGCACCGCCATCGTGGAGCGGAAGCCATTAGAAGGCCCCGAGTCACCGGCCATACGGGTGAGCACCACACGGTACACTCAGGGACGTGGGCTACTTACATCAGCTTCTAGCAAGGTAGCCAGAAGAGTACAGTCAGTTTGGGAGGCCTACAACTCCGCCTGGCCAGGGGAGATCCCATCTGCTCAAAGACTGACCAGGCCCCGTTTGCTAGCAAGTACTCCGGGAGGGTCTGTCGTTGTTACCAGTAAAGACCCTGAACTACACCGTACCGTCTCTGAGTGGTTCCTGCTACCCCCATCATCCACGTCGGCTGCCCTGAGGCCATACCCCTCCCGTTGGGGGTTATACTATCACGCTGCACAATCCTACCACCGGCCTCAGCGGTCTGCCCTGCAGCAGCAGCTTCCTGGCTGCACTCAACGGGTGGCGTAGTCATCAACTATTTACTACTAATAGACTGCCGTCTAGTTTGACTCCCTGGGCACGGACCGGGTCACCGCCACGAGATTACAACCCTCCACGGATCCGGCTCCGGGTAAGCTCCCGCGTGCGCACCGCAGCGCGACACAGGCCCAGGGGCGCGTCACCTACGTTCTTCCCTAGCGGTGCAGGTTGGGGGACTCCTACGTTCTTCCCCTAGCGGTGCAGGTTGGGGGACTCCTACGTTCTTCCCCTAGCGGTGCAGGTTGTGGGGCTCCTGCGTTCTTCCCCTAGCGGTGCAGGTTGGGGGGCTCCTACGTTCTTCCCCTAGCGGTGCAGGTTGGGGGGCTCCTACGTTCTTCCCCTAGCGGTGCAGGTTGGGGGACTCCTACGTTCTTCCCCTAGCGGTGCAGGTTGGGGGGCTCCTACGTTCTTCCCTAGCAGTGCAGGTTGGGGGACTCCTACGTTCTTCCCTAGCAGTGCAGGTGGGGGGACTCCTACGTTCTTCCCTAGCGGTGCAGGTTGGGGGGCTCCTACGTTCTTCCCCTAGCGGTGCAGGTTGGGGGACTCCTACGTTCTTCCCCTAGCGGTGCAGGTTGGGGGACTCCTACGTTCTTCCCCTAGCGGTGCAGGTTGGGGGGCTACTACGTTCTTCCCTAGCGGTGCAGGTTGGGGGGCTCCTACGTTCTTCCCCTAGCGGTGCAGGTTGGGGGACTCCTGCGTTCTTCCCCTAGCGGTGCAGGTTGGGGGGCTCCTGCGTTCTTCCCCTAGCGGTGCAGGTTGGGGGGCTCCTACGTTCTTCCCCTAGCGGTGCAGGTTGGGGGACTCCTACTTTCTTCCCCTAGCGGTGCAGGTTGGGGGACTCCTACGTTCTTCCCCTAGCGGTGCAGGTGGGGGGCTCCTACGTTCTTCCCCTAGCGGTGCAGGTTGGGGGGCTCCTACGTTCTTCCCCTAGCGGTGCAGGTTGGGGGGCTCCTGCGTTCTTCCCCTAGCGGTGCAGGTGGGGAGGCTCCTACGTTCTTCCCCTAGCGGTGCAGGTGGGGGGGCTCCTACGTTCTTCCCCTAGCGGTGCAGGTTTGGGGACTCCTACGTTCTTCCCCTAGCGGTGCAGGTTGGGGGGCTCCTACGTTCTTCCCCTAGCGGTGCAGGTTGGGGGGCTCCTACGTTCTTCCCCTAGCGGTGCAGGTTGGGGGGCTCCTACGTTCTTCCCCTAGCGGTGCAGGTTGGGGGGCTCCTACGTTCTTCCCCTAGCGGTGCAGGTTGGGGGACTCCTGCGTTCTTCCCCTAGCGGTGCAGGTTGGGGGGCTCCTACGTTCTTCCCCTAGCGGTGCAGGTTGGGGGACTCCTACTTTCTTCCCCTAGCGGTGCAGGTTGGGGGGCTCCTACGTTCTTCCCCTAGCGGTGCAGGTTGGGGGACTCCTACGTTCTTCCCCTAGCGGTGCAGGTTGGGGGGCTCCTACGTTCTTCCCCTAGCGGTGCAGGTTGGGGGACTCCTGCGTTCTTCCCCTAGCGGTGCAGGTTGGGGGACTCCTACTTTCTTCCCCTAGTGGTGCAGGTTGGGGGACTCCTACGTTCTTCCCCTAGGGGTGCAGGTTGGGGGACTCCTACGTTCTTCCCTAGCGGTGCAGGTTGGGGGACTCCTACGTTCTTCCCCTAGGGGTGTAGGTTGGGGGACTCCTACGTTCTTCCCCTAGCGGTGCAGGTTGGGGGACTCCTGCGTTCTTCCCCTAGCGGTGCAGGTTGGGGGTCTACTACGTTCTTCCCTAGCGGTGCAGGTTGGGGGACTCCTGCGTTCTTCCCCTAGCGGTGCAGGTTGGGGGACTCATACTTTCTTCCCCTAGCGGTGCAGGTTGGGGGACTCCTACGTTCTTCCCCTAGCGGTGCAGGTTGGGGGACTCCTACGTTCTTCCCCTAGCGGTGCAGGTTGGGGGACTCCTACGTTCTTCCCCTAGCGGTGCAGGTTGGGGGGGCTCCTACATTCTTCTCTAGCGGTGCAGGTTGGGGGGCTCCTACGTTTTTTCCTAGCGGTGCAGGTTGTGGGGCTCCTATGTTCTACCCTATGAGGCTCAGGAACTGTGTGTGTCTCCCCGGAGGCCGAGATCTGACAATTCTGCTTATAACTTGTTAAAAAGGCTGTTGTCAGAATCAACAGGACGGGGAGTGGTTCCTGCCACGTCTATGCCCCCAGTCATACAGTGGGCGCACTGCAGCTTTATCGGTGGTCTCACCCTGGCGTCTGCGTTCTGCGCGGCTTCGCGAATCTTTGAGATCCAGTCGTTCAGCTCCTCCTGAGAATCGGCCGCCACGTCCAGCGCCTGGGAGGGGTGCGACATCTGCTGAGAGTGGATGGTGAACATGTGGGGCCGGGGGCTGCGGACTTCTTTCGACAGGACTGCAGTGAGGGAAGAGACCATCAATCATGGAGGCATGGAATCAGCGGCAGAGATCTATGGCGGACCCCAGATTCCTGCGATTCCCCCGCACTCACCGATGTGGCATGATGGGACGTCTATAAAACCCTTCAGGAAGTTCCCCAGCGGGCTGTTCTCTGCAGACTGGCCGAAGAACAGGGACTGGGGGGCAGAAAGGGGAGATGTCATCAAGCGAAGCCCCCAAAACCCAAGAACATTCATCCCAGGGGGACGTCCCCGGGTCTGACCGTATCATCCTGCTCCGAGGTCACCGCCGCACTCATCTCCTCCACGTAGTTCGCCGGGAACCAAAGCTGCTTTTTCCCACCATAGTCACCGCGCCACCTGCAGGTCAGAGGGGGAACAGCAGGGTCATAACTAATATACCCCAACCACACAGAGCGGATATCTCCATGTATGTTACATGGGACTGCAGGTGACATCTACTACATTATCTGTACTCAGACAGTCATCACTGTGTTATCTGTGGTGTTACATAGGACTGCAGGTGACATCTACTACATTATCTGTACTCAGAGAGCAATCACTGTGTTATCTGTGGTGTTACATAGGACTGCAGGAGACATCTACTAAATTATCTGTACACAGAGAGTTATCACTGTGTTATCTGTGGTGTTACATAGGACTGCAGGTGACATCTACTACATTATCTGTACTCAGAGAGTGATCACTGTGTTATCTGTGGTGTTACATAGGACTGCAGGTGACATCTACTACATTATCTGTACTCAGAGAGTTATCACTGTGTTATCTGTGGTGTTACATAGGACTGCAGGTGACATCTCCTACATTATCTGTACTCAGAGAGTGATCACTGTGTTATCTGTAGTGTTACATAGGACTGCAGGTGACATCTACTACATTATCTGTACTCAGAGAGTTATCACTGTGTTATCTGTGGTGTTACATAGGACTGCAGGTGACATCTACTACATTATCTGTACTCAGAGAGTTATCACTGTTATCTGTGGTGTTACATAGGACTGCGGGTGACATCTACTACATTATCTGTACTCAGAGAGTTATCACTGTGTTATCTGTGGTGTTACATAGGACTGCAGGTGACATCTACTACATTATCTGTACTCAGAGAGTTATCACTGTGTTATCTGTGGTGTTACATAGGACTGCAGGTGACATCTACTACATTATCTGTACTCAGAGAGTTATCACTGTGTTATCTGTGGTGTTACATAGGACTGCAGGTGACATCTACTACATTATCTGTACTCAGAGAGTTATCACTGTTATCTGTGGTGTTACACAGGACTGCAGGTGACATCTACTACATTATCTGTACTCAGAGAGTTATCACTGTGTTATCTGTGGTGTTACATAGGACTGCAGGTGACATCTACTACATTATCTGTACTCAGGGAGTTATCACTGTGTTATCTGTGGAGTTACATAGGACTGCAGGTGAGATATTTTGGAGAACTCACCAGCCGCCATCTTGCTTGTCCACGTTGTGTATGATGGCCTGCTTACAGAAGGAGAGCTCGTCCTCGCGCTGGGCCTTGTAGTCGTACAGCGCTTTCACCATGCACTGGGGGGACAGACACATTTGTGAGCCGTGATCAGCGGAGACTTCGCAGTGTCGGGGGTCAGTCTGGACGCTGCGGATGGGTCACTATGACGTCTCGTGTCTGTTCTTACCCTGGATGTTGGCATCTTATTAGCTTCCACGTAGAGGTGGGGGGTCCGGACCTCGTACAGCGCCCCATAGTCCAGGTCCTGAAGAAGAGACATTTCAGGCTGGGCAGGTAAAGGCATCTAGAATTGTTTGTAATAACCGTTCCTCACTGTGCAATGCTGATCATAGGGAACAGGATAACTCCTCCTGTCACAATCCACATATTAGGAGATGTGCAGCCCCCACCAGTGACCAGGACGATCCCCAACCACCCGGGTAGAGCCGGTATCCACAAGAGGGGGCGCAGTTAGCGGGACACTCACCGCCGTCCCCATCTTCTCCAGTGCCTCCTCATTGATGGGGTAGCGTAACTTCATCTTTCGGTACAGCGGATGCTTCTCATAGTAACTGACCAGGTCTACCAGGCTCTCGAATTCAGCCGAGCTCCCCAGCATGAAGAGGCGCCCCTCCTGCTGGATGCGGCAGTGCTTGATCTTCCCTTCAGCTCTGAGAGAGAAAACATGGAGAAAAGTGGTCTGCGGACATGACGTAACTCCTACCTGTCCACCTGGACTTGGCATTCTCTATTATTGTGGAACATGTTACAGCATAATCCAAGAAGAGCATTCCAGGGAAAAGGTGCAGCACAGAAGACCACTCAGACTATGGGGGATTATTTCATACTAACATTGGACGTTTGAGTCCTGGGAATGCCCTAACCCTGCCCAGAAAACGACCCAAAGCCGAGTGAGACCGCGTGCTTCTGGATGGGGCTCATATACGCCCCCCTGCCATTCTCAAAAGAACGAGTCTCAAATTAATAGGACTGTATCTGAAAAATGTGAACATTTCCAGAAAATGTGAGCCTTGTGTTGTAATACTGGTCCAGAATTCATATTGGCGACAGTATCCATGTATACAGAGCTGAAAATATCCAGCTCACCACTAGAAGGAGCTCTCAGCAAAGGGATTTACATGCTATAAACACTCTGTATGTAGTGAGCTCCCCCTAGTGGTGGCTGTATAAAGCTTTATATAGTGCGCTCCCTCTAGTGGTGGCTGTATAAATCTGTATGTAGTGAGCTCCCCCTAGTGGTGGCTGTATAAATCTGTATGTAGTGAGCTCCCTCTAGTGGTGGCTGTATAAATCTGTATGTAGTGAGCACCCCCTAGTGGTGGCTGTATAAATCTGTATGTAGTGAGCTCTCTCTAGTAGTGGCTGTATAAATCTGTATGTAGTGAGCTCTCTCTAGTAGTGGCTGTATAAATCTATATGTAGTGAGCTCCCCCTAGTGGTGGTTGTATAAATCTGTATGTAGTGAGCTCCCTCTAGTGGTGGCTGTATAAATCTGCATGTAGTGAGCTCCCCCTAGTGGTGACTGTATAAATCTGTATGTAGTGAGCACCCCCTAGTGGTGGCTGTATAAATCTGTATGTAGTGAGCTCTCTCTAGTAGTGGCTGTATAAATCTGTATGTAGTGAGCTCCCCCTAGTGGTGGCTGTATAAATCTGTATGTAGTGAGCTCCCTCTAGTGGTGGCTGTATAAATCTGTATGTAGTGAGCTCCCTCTAGTGATGGCTGTATAAATCTGTATGTAGTGAGCTCCCTCTAGTGGTGGCAAAACAACACCCATAGGATAATACAGGGGTCTAGTCTAGAGGAGAAGGTTTTACCATCATGTACGGAGAGTCCTGGCATCTCCATCACTCTCGCTCTCCTGAACAAGGTCTTACCTGAAGGAAATGGCGTAGGAATTTGTCTCACTTCGCTTCCGCACCAGAAAGGCGCCATCTCTGGGAACCCTCATTAACATGTGCTCTGCCTGCAGGCGGGTGAGGCTGGCATGGTACCACCTACAACGATAAAGGGCAGCCAGGACCAGAAATTATACAGCAGACAGTATCACACAGGAGAGGATTAGATACACGGCTCAGCAGACAGTATCACACAGGAGAGGATTAGATACACGGCTCAGCAGACAGTATCACACAGGAGAGGATTAGATACACGGCTCAGCAGACAGTATCACACAGGAGAGGATTAGATACACGGCTCAGCAGACAGTATCACACAGGAGAGGATTAGATACACGGCTCAGCAGACAGTATCACACAGGATAGGATTAGATACACGGCTCAGCAGACAGTATCACACAGGATAGGATTAGATACACGGCTCAGCAGACAGTATCACACAGGAGAGGAGTAGATACACGGCTCAGCAGACAGTATCACACAGGAGAGGATTAGATACACGGCTCAGCAGACAGTATCACACAGGATAGGATTAGATACACGGCTCAGCAGATAGTATCACACAGGATAGGATTAGATACACGGCTCAGCAGACAGTATCACACAGGATAGGATTAGATACACGGCTCAGCAGACAGTATCACACAGGATAAGATTAGATACACGGCTCAGCAGACAGTATCACACAGGATAGGATTAGATACACGGCTCAGCAGACAGTATCACACAGGAGAGGATTAGATACACGGCTCAGCAGACAGTATCACACAGGAGAGGATTAGATACACGGCTCAGCAGTCAGTATCACACAGGAGAGGATTAGATCCACGGCTCAGCAGACAGTATCACACAGGAGAGGATTAGATACACGGCCCAGCAGACAGTATCACACAGGATAGGATTAGATACACGGCTCAGCAGACAGTATCACACAGGAGAGGATTAGATACACGGCTCAGCAGACAGTATCACACAGGATAGGATTAGATACACGGCTCAGCAGACAGTATCACACAGGATAGGATTAGATACACGGCTCAGCAGACAGTATCACACAGGATGGGATTAGATACACGGCTCAGCAGACAGTATCACACAGGAGAGGATTAGATACACGGCTCAGCAGACAGTATCACACAGGATAGGATTAGATACACGGCTCAGCAGATAGTATCACACAGGATAGGATTAGATACACGGCTCAGCAGACAGTATCACACAGGATAGGATTAGATACACGGCTCAGCAGACAGTATCACACAGGATAAGATTAGATACACGGCTCAGCAGACAGTATCACACAGGATAGGATTAGATACACGGCTCAGCAGACAGTATCACACAGGAGAGGATTAGATACACGGCTCAGCAGACAGTATCACACAGGAGAGGATTAGATACACGGCTCAGCAGTCAGTATCACACAGGAGAGGATTAGATCCACGGCTCAGCAGACAGTATCACACAGGAGAGGATTAGATACACGGCCCAGCAGACAGTATCACACAGGATAGGATTAGATACACGGCTCAGCAGACAGTATCACACAGGATAGGATTAGATACACGGCTCAGCAGACAGTATCACACAGGAGAGGATTAGATACACGGCTCAGCAGACAGTATCACAAAGGATAGGATTAGATACACGGCTCAGCAGACAGTATCACACAGGAGAGGATTAGATACACAGCTCAGCAGACAGTATCACACAGGATAGGATGAGATACACGGCTCAGCAGACAGTATCACACAGGAGAGGATTAGATACACGGCTCAGCAGACAGTATCACACAGGAGAGGATTAGATACACGGCTCAGCAGACAGTATCACACAGGATAGGATTAGATACACGGCTCAGCAGACAGTATCACACAGGAGAGGATTAGATACACGACTCAGCAGACAGTATCACACAGGAGAGGATTAGATACACGGCTCAGCAGACAGTATCACACAGGAGAGGATTAGATACACGGCTCAGCAGACAGTATCATACAGGATAGGATTAGATACACAGCTCAGCAGACAGTATCACACAGGAAAAGATTAGATACACAGCTCAGCAGACAGTATCACACAGGAGAGGATTAGATACACGGCTCAGCAGACAGTATCACACAGGAGAGGATTAGATACACGGCTCAGCAGACAGTATCACACAGGAGAGGATTAGATACACGGCTCAGCAGACAGTATCACACAGGAGAGGATTAGATACACGGCTCAGCAGACAGTATCACACAGGAGAGGATTAGATACACGGCTCAGCAGATAGTATCACACAGGATAGGATTAGATACACGGCTCAGCAGACAGTATCACACAGGATAGGATTAGATACACGGCTCAGCAGACAGTATCATACAGGATAGGGTTAGATACACGGCTCAGCAGACAGTATCACACAGGAGAGGGTTAGATACACGGCTCAGCAGACAGTATCACACAGGAGAGGATTAGATACACGGCTCAGCAGACAGTATCATACAGGATAGGGTTAGATACACGGCTCAGCAGACAGTATCACACAGGAGAGGGTTAGATACACGGCTCAGCAGACAGTATCACACAGGAGAGGATTAGATACACGGCTCAGCAGACAGTATCATACAGGATAGGATTAGATACACGGCTCAGCAGACAGTATCATACAGGATAGGATTAGATACACGGCTCAGCAGACAGTATCACACAGGAGAGGATTAGATACACGGCTCAGCAGGCAGTATCACACAGGAGAGGATTAGATACACAGCTCAGCAGACAGTATCACACAGGATAGGATTAGATACACGGCTCAGCAGATAGTATCACACAGGAGAGGATTAGATACACGGCTCAGCAGGCAGTATCACACAGGAGAGGATTAGATACACGGCTCAGCAGGCAGTATCACACAGGAGAGGATTAGATACACGGCTCAGCAGACAGTATCACACAGGATAGGATTAGATACACGGCTCAGCAGACAGTATCACACAGGATAGGATTAGATACACGGCTCAGCAGACAGTATCACACAGGATAGGATTAGATACACGGCTCAGCAGACAGTATCACACAGGATAGGATTAGATACACGGCTCAGCAGACAGTACCACACAGGATAGGATTAGATACACGGCTCAGCAGTCAGTATCACACAGGAGAGGATTAGATCCACGGCTCAGCAGACAGTATCACACAGGAGAGGATTAGATACAAGGCCCAGCAGACAGTATCACACAGGATAGGATTAGATACACGGCTCAGCAGACAGTATCACACAGGAGAGGATTAGATACACGGCTCAGCAGTCAGTATCACACAGGAGAGGATTAGATCCACGGCTCAGCAGACAGTATCACACAGGAGAGGATTAGATACACGGCCCAGCAGACAGTATCACACAGGATAGGATTAGATACACGGCTCAGCAGACAGTATCACACAGGATAGGATTAGATACACGGCTCAGCAGACAGTATCACACAGGAGAGGATTAGATACACGGCTCAGCAGACAGTATCACAAAGGATAGGATTAGATACACGGCTCAGCAGACAGTATCACACAGGAGAGGACTAGATACACAGCTCAGCAGACAGTATCACACAGGATAGGATGAGATACACGGCTCAGCAGACAGTATCACACAGGAGAGGATTAGATACACGGCTCAGCAGACAGTATCACACAGGAGAGGATTAGATACACGGCTCAGCAGACAGTATCACACAGGATAGGATTAGATACACGGCTCAGCAGACAGTATCACACAGGAGAGGATTAGATACACGACTCAGCAGACAGTATCACACAGGAGAGGATTAGATACACGGCTCAGCAGACAGTATCATACAGGATAGGATTAGATACACAGCTCAGCAGACAGTATCACACAGGAGAAGATTAGATACACAGCTCAGCAGACAGTATCACACAGGAGAGGATTAGATACACGGCTCAGCAGACAGTATCACACAGGAGAGGATTAGATACACGGCTCAGCAGACAGTATCACACAGGAGAGGATTAGATACACGGCTCAGCAGACAGTATCACACAGGAGAGGATTAGATACACGGCTCAGCAGACAGTATCACACAGGAGAGGATTAGATACACGGCTTAGCAGATAGTATCACACAGGATAGGATTAGATACACGGCTCAGCAGACAGTATCACACAGGAGAGGATTAGATACACGGCTCAGCAGACAGTATCATACAGGATAGGATTAGATACACGGCTCAGCAGACAGTATCACACAGGAGAGGGTTAGATACACGGCTCAGCAGACAGTATCACACAGGAGAGGATTAGATACACGGCTCAGCAGACAGTATCATACAGGATAGGATTAGATACACGGCTCAGCAGACAGTATCATACAGGATAGGATTAGATACACGGCTCAGCAGACAGTATCACACAGGAGAGGATTAGATACACGGCTCAGCAGACAGTATCACACAGGAGAGGATTAGATACACGGCTCAGCAGACAGTATCACACAGGATAGGATTAGATACACGGCTCAGCAGACAGTATCACACAGGAGAGGATTAGATACACGGCTCAGCAGACAGTATCACACAGGAAGGATTAGATACACGGCTCAGCAGACAGTATCACACAGGAGAGGATTAGATACACGGCTCAGCAGACAGTATCATACAGGATAGGATTAGATACACGGCTCAGCAGACAGTATCACACAGGAGAGGATTAGATACACGGCTCAGCAGGCAGTATCACACAGGAGAGGATTAGATACACAGCTCAGCAGACAGTATCACACAGGATAGGATTAGATACACGGCTCAGCAGATAGTATCACACAGGATAGGATTAGATACACGGCTCAGCAGACAGTATCACACAGGAGAGGATTAGATACACGGCTCAGCAGACAGTATCACACAGGATAGGATCAGATACACAGCTCAGCAGACAGTATCACACAGGATAGGATTAGATACACGGCTCAGCAGATAGTATCACACAGGAGAGGATTAGATACACGGCTCAGCAGACAGTATCACACAGGATAGGATTAGATACACAGCTCAGCAGATAGTATCACACAGGATAGGATTAGATACACGGCTCAGCAGACAGTATCACACAGGATAGGATTAGATACACGGCTCAGCAGTCAGTATCATACAGGATAGGATTAGATACACGGCTCAGCAGACAGTAATACACAGGATAGGATTAGATACACGGCTCAGCAGACAGTATCATACAGGATAGGATTAGATACATGGCTCAGCAGACAGTATCACACAGGATAGGATTAGATACACAGCTCAGCAGATAGTATCACACAGGATAGGATTAGATACACAGCTCAGCAGACAGTATCACACAGGATAGGATTAGATACACGGCTCAGCAGGCAGTATCACACAGGAGAGGATTAGATACACGGCTCAGCAGACAGTATCACACAGGATAGGATTAGATGCACGGCTCAGCAGACAGTATCACACAGGATAGGATTAGATACACGGCTCAGCAGACAGTATCACACAGGATAGGATTAGATACACGACTCAGCAGTCAGTATCATACAGGATAGGATTAGATACACGGCTCAGCAGACAGTAATACACAGGATAGGATTAGATACACGGCTCAGCAGACAGTATCATACAGGATAGGATTAGATACACGGCTCAGCAGACAGTATCACACAGGAGAGGATTAGATACACGGCTCAGCAGACAGTATCACACAGGAGAGGATTAGATACACGGCTCAGCAGACAGTATCACACAGGAGAGGATTAGATACACAGCTCAGCAGACAGTATCACACAGGAGAGGATTAGATACACGGCTCAGCAGACAGTATCACACAGGATAGGATTAGATACACGGCTCAGCAGACAGTATCACACAGGAGAGGATTAGATACACGGCTCAGCAGACAGTATCACACAGGATAGGATTAGATACACAGCTCAGCAGACAGTATCACACAGGAGAGGATTAGATACACGGCTCAGCAGACAGTATCACACAGGAGAGGATTAGATACACGGCTCAGCAGACAGTATCACACAGGAGAGGATTAGATACACGGCTCAGCAGACGGTATCACACAGGATAGGATTAGATACACGGCTCAGCAGACGGTATCACACAGGATAGGATTAGATACACGGCTCAGCAGACAGTATCACACAGGAGAGGATTAGATACACGGCTCAGCAGACAGTATCACACAAGAGAGGATTAGATACACGGCTCAGCAGACAGTATCACACAGGATAGGATTAGATACACGGCTCAGCAGACAGTATCACACAAGAGAGGATTAGATACACAGCTCAGCAGACAGTATCACACAGGATAGGATTAGATACACAGCTCAGCAGACGATATCACACAGGAGAGGATTAGATACACGGCTCAGCAGACAGTATCACACAGGAGAGGATTAGATACACGGCTCAGCAGACAGTATCACACAGGAGAGGATTAGATACACGGCTCAGCAGACAGTATCACACAAGAGAGGATTAGATACACAGCTCAGCAGACAGTATCACACAGGATAGGATTAGATACACAGCTCAGCAGACGATATCACACAGGAGAGGATTAGATACACGGCTCAGCAGACAGTATCACACAGGAGAGGATTAGATACACGGCTCAGCAGACAGTATCACACAGGAGAGGATTAGATACACGGCTCAGCAGACAGTATCACACAGGAGAGGATTAGATACACAGCTCAGCAGACAGTATCACACAGGGTAGGATTAGATACACGGCTCAGCAGACAGTATCACACAGGATAGGATTAGATACACGGCTCAGCAGACGGTTTCACACAGGATAGGATTAGATACACGGCTCAGCAGACAGTATCACACAGGATAGGATTAGATACACGGCTCAGCAGACAGTATCACACAGGAGAGGATTAGATACACGGCTCAGCAGATAGTATCACACAGGATAGGATTAGATACACGGATCAGCAGACAGTATCACACAGGAAAGGATTAGATACACGGCTCAGCAGACAGTATCACACAGGAGAGGATTAGATACACGGCTCAGCAGACAGTATCACACAGGAGAGGATTAGATACACAGCTCAGCAGACAGTATCACACAGGAGAGGATTAGATACACGGTTCAGCAGATAGTATCACACAGGATAGGATTAGATACACGGCTCAGCAGACAGTATCACACAGGAGAGGATTAGATACACGGCTCAGCAGACAGTATCACACAGGATAGGATTAGATACACGGCTCAGCAGACAGTATCACACAGGATAGGATTAGATACACGGCTCAGCAGACAGTATCACACAGGATAGGATTAGATACACAGCTCAGCAGACAGTATCACACAGGATAGGATTAGATACACAGCTCAGCAGACAGTATCACACAGGATAGGATTAGATACACGGCTCAGCAGACAGTATCACACAGGATAGGATTAGATACACGGCTCAGCAGACAGTATCACACAGGATAGGATTAGATACACGGCTCAGCAGACAGTATCACACAGGAGAGGATTAGATACACGGCTCAGCAGACAGTATCACACAGGAAAGGATTAGATACAGCTCAGCAGACAGTATCACACAGGATAGGATTAGATACACGGCTCAGCAGACAGTATCACACAGGATAGGATTAGATACACGGCTCAGCAGACAGTATCACACAGGATAGGATTAGATACACGGCTCAGCAGACAGTATCACACAGGATAGGATTAGATACACGGCTCAGCAGACAGTATCACACAGGAGAGGATTAGATACACGGCTCAGCAGACAGTATCACACAGGATAGGATTAGATACACGGCTCAGCAGACGATATCACACAGGAGAGGATTAGATACACGGCTCAGCAGACAGTATCACACAGGATAGGATTAGATACACGGCTCAGCAGACAGTATCACACAGGATAGGATTAGATACACTGCTCAGCAGACGGTATCACACAGGATAGGATTAGATACACGGCTCAGCAGACAGTATCACACAGGAGAGGATTAGATACACGGCTCAGCAGACAGTATCACACAGGAGAGGATTAGATACACAGCTCAGCAGACAGTATCACACAGGGTAGGATTAGATACACGGCTCAGCAGACAGTATCACACAGGATAGGATTAGATACACGGCTCAGCAGACGGTATCACACAGGATAGGATTAGATACACGGCTCAGCAGACAGTATCACACAGGATAGGATTAGATACACAGCTCAGCAGTCAGTATCACACAGGAGAGGATTAGATACACGGCTCAGCAGACAGTATCACACAGGAGAGGATTAGATACACGGCTCAGCAGACAGTATCACACAGGATAGGATTAGATACACGGCTCAGCAGTCAGTATCACACAGGAGAGGATTAGATACACGGCTCAGCAGACAGTATCACACAGGATAGGATTAGATACACGGCTCAGCAGACAGTATCACACAGGAGAGGATTAGATACACGGCTCAGCAGACAGTATCACACAGGAGAGGATTAGATACACCGCTCAGCAGACAGTATCACACAGGAGAGGATTAGATACACGGCTCAGCAGACAGTATCATACAGGATAGGATTAGATACACAGCTCAGCAGACAGTATCACACAGGATAGGATGAGATACACGGCTCAGCAGACAGTATCACACAGGAGAGGATTAGATACACGGCTCAGCAGACAGTATCACACAGGATAGGATTAGATACACGGCTCAGCAGACAGTATCACACAGGAGAGGATTAGATACACGGCTCAGCAGACAGTATCATACAGGATAGGATTAGATACACGGCTCAGCAGACAGTATCACACAGGAGAGGATTAGATACACGGCTCATCAGACAGTATCACACAGGAGAGGGTTAGATACACGGCTCAGCAGACAGTATCACACAGGAGAGGATTAGATACACGGCTCAGCAGACAGTATCACACAGGATAGGATTAGATACACGGCTCAGCAGACAGTATCATACAGGATAGGATTAGATACACGGCTCAGCAGACAGTATCACACAGGAGAGGATTAGATACACGGCTCAGCAGATAGTATCACACAGGAGAGGATTAGATACACAGCTCAGCAGACAGTATCACACAGGAGAGGATTAGATACACGGCTCAGCAGACAGTATCACACAGGAGAGGATTAGATACACGGCTCAGCAGACAGTATCACACAGGATAGGATTAGATACACGGCTCAGCAGACAGTATCATACAGGATAGGATTAGATACACGGCTCAGCAGACAGTATCACACAGGAGAGGATTAGATACACGGCTCAGCAGATAGTATCACACAGGAGAGGATTAGATACATGGCTCAGCAGACAGTATCACACAGGAGAGGATTAGATACACGGCTCAGCAGACAGTATCACACAGGATAGGATTAGATACACGGCTCAGCAGACAGTATCATACAGGATAGGATTAGATACACGGCTCAGCAGACAGTATCACACAGGATAGGATTAGATACACGGCTCAGCAGATAGTATCACACAGGAGAGGATTAGATACACAGCTCAGCAGGCAGTATCACACAGGAGAGGATTAGATACACGGCTCAGCAGACAGTATCACACAGGAGAGGATTAGATACACGGCTCAGCAGATAGAATCACACAGGATAGGATTAGATACACGGCTCAGCAGACAGTACCACACAGGATAGGATTAGATACACGGCTCAGCAGACAGGATCACACAGGATAGGATTAGATACACGGCTCAGCAGATAGAATCACACAGGATAGGATTAGATACACGGCTCAGCAGACAGTACCACACAGGATAGGATTAGATACACAGCTCAGCAGACAGTATCGCACAGGATAGGATTAGATACACGGCTCAGCAGATAGTATCACACAGGAGAGGATTAGATACACGGCTCAGCAGACAGTATCACACAGGATAGGATTAGATACACGGCTCAGCAGACAGTATCACACATGATAGGATTAGATACCTGCTCAGCAGACAGTATCACACAGGATAGGATTAGATACACAGCTCAGCAGATAGTATCACACAGGAGAGGATTAGATACACGGCTCAGCAGACAGTATCACACAGGATAGGATTAGATACACGGCTCAGCAGACAGTATCACACAGGATAGGATTAGATACACGGCTCAGCAGACAGTATCACACAGGAGAGGATTAGATACACCGCTCAGCAGACAGTATCACACCGGAGAGGATTAGATACACGGCTCAGCAGACAGTATCATACAGGATAGGATTAGATACACAGCTCAGCAGACAGTATCACACAGGATAGGATGAGATACACGGCTCAGCAGACAGTATCACACAGGAGAGGATTAGATACACGGCTCAGCAGACAGTATCACACAGGAGAGGATTAGATACACGGCTCAGCAGATAGTATCACACAGGATAGGATTAGATACACGGCTCAGCAGACAGTATCACACAGGAGAGGATTAGATACACGGCTCAGCAGACAGTATCATACAGGATAGGATTAGATACACGGCTCAGCAGACAGTATCACACAGGAGAGGGTTAGATACACGGCTCAGCAGACAGTATCACACAGGAGAGGATTAGATACACGGCTCAGCAGACAGTATCACACAGGATAGGATTAGATACACGGCTCAGCAGACAGTATCATACAGGATAGGATTAGATACACGGCTCAGCAGACAGTATCACACAGGAGAGGATTAGATACACGGCTCAGCAGACAGTATCACACAGGAGAGGATTAGATACATGGCTCAGCAGATAGTATCACACAGGAGAGGATTAGATACACAGCTCAGTAGACAGTATCACACAGGAGAGGATTAGATACACGGCTCAGCAGACAGTATCACACAGGATAGGATTAGATACACGGCTCAGCAGACAGTATCACACAGGATAGGATTAGATACACAGCTCAGCAGACAGTATCACACAGGAGAGGATTAGAGACAGCTCAGCAGGCAGTATCACACATGATAGGATTAGATACACGGCTCAGCAGACAGTATCACACAGGAGAGGATTAGATACACGGCTCAGCAGACAGTATCACACAGGAGAGGATTAGATACACGGCTCAGCAGACAGTATCACACATGATAGGATTAGATACACGGCTCAGCAGACAGTATCACACAGGAGAGGATTAGATACACGGCTCAGCAGACAGTATCACACAGGAGAGGATTAGATACACGGCTCAGCAGACAGTATCACACAGGATAGGATGAGATACACGGCTCAGCAGATAGAATCACACAGGATAGGATTAGATACACGGCTCAGCAGACAGGATCACACAGGATAGGATTAGATACACGGCTCAGCAGACAGGATCACACAGGATAGGATTAGATACACGGCTCAGCAGATAGAATCACACAGGATAGGATTAGATACACGGCTCAGCAGACAGGATCACACAGGATAGGATTAGATACACGGCTCAGCAGATAGAATCACACAGGATAGGATTAGATACACAGCTCAGCAGATAGAATCACACAGGAGAGGATTAGATACACGGCTCAGCAGACAGTATCACACAGGATAGGATTAGATACACGGCTCAGCAGACAGTATCATACAGGATAGGATTAGATACACGGCTCAGCAGACAGTATCATACAGGATAGGATTAGATACACGGCTCAGCAGACAGTATCACACAGGAGAGGATTAGATACACGGCTCAGCAGACAGTATCACACAGGATAGGATTAGATACACGGCTCAGCAGACAGTATCATACAGGATAGGATTAGATACACGGCTCAGCAGACAGTATCACACAGGATAGGATTAGATACACGGCTCAGCAGATAGTATCACACAGGAGAGGATTAGATACACAGCTCAGCAGACAGTATCACACAGGAGAGGATTAGAGACAGCTCAGCAGGCAGTATCACACAGGAGAGGATTAGATACACGGCTCAGCAGACAGTATCACACAGGAGAGGATTAGATACACGGCTCAGCAGACAGTATCACACAGGATAGGATGAGATACACGGCTCAGCAGATAGAATCACACAGGATAGGATTAGATACACGGCTCAGCAGACAGGATCACACAGGATAGGATTAGATACACGGCTCAGCAGACAGGATCACACAGGATAGGATTAGATACACGGCTCAGCAGATAGAATCACACAGGATAGGATTAGATACACGGCTCAGCAGACAGGATCACACAGGATAGGATTAGATACACGGCTCAGCAGATAGAATCACACAGGAGAGGATTAGATACACGGCTCAGCAGACAGTACCACACAGGATAGGATTAGATACACAGCTCAGCAGACAGTATCACACAGGATAGGATTAGATACACGGCTCAGCAGATAGTATCACACAGGAGAGGATTAGATACACGGCTCAGCAGATAGTATCACACAGGATAGGATTAGATACACGGCTCAGCAGACAGTATCACACAGGATAGGATTAGATACCTGCTCAGCAGACAGTATCACACAGGATAGGATTAGATACCTGCTCAGCAGACAGTATCACACAGGATAGGATTAGATACACAGCTCAGCAGATAGTATCACACAGGAGAGGATTAGATACACGGCTCAGCAGACAGTATCACACAGGATAGGATTAGATACCTGCTCAGCAGACAGTATCACACAGGATAGGATTAGATACACAGCTCAGCAGATAGTATCACACAGGAGAGGATTAGATACACGGCTCAGCAGACAGTATCACACAGGAGAGGATTAGATACATGGCTCAGCAGACAGTATCACACAGGAGAGGATTAGATACACGGCTTAGCAGACAGTATCACACAGGATAGGATCAGATACACAGCTCAGCAGACAGTATCACACAGGATAGGATTAGATACACGGCTCAGCAGATAGTATCACACAGGATAGGATTAGATACACGGCTCAGCAGACAGTATCACACAGGATAGGATTAGATACACAGCTCAGCAGATAGTATCACACAGGATAGGATTAGATACACAGCTCAGCAGATAGTATCACACAGGAGAGGATTAGATACACGGCTCAGCAGACAGTATCACACAGGAGAGGATTAGATACACGGCTCAGCAGATAGTATCACACAGGATAGGATTAGATACACAGCTCAGCAGACAGTATCACACAGGAGAGGATTAGATACACGGCTCAGCAGACAGTATCACACAGGAGAGGATTAGATACACGGCTCAGCAGACAGTATCACACAGGATAGGATTAGATACACGGCTCAGCAGGCAGTATCACACAGGAGAGGATTAGATACATGGCTCAGCAGACAGTATCATACAGGATAGGATTAGATACACGGCTCAGCAGACAGTATCACACAGGATAGGATTAGATACACGGCTCAGCAGACAGTATCACACAGGAGAGGATTAGATACACGGCTCAGCAGACAGTATCACACAGGAGAGGATTAGATACACGGCTCAGCAGACAGTATCACACAGGATAGGATTAGATACACGGCTCAGCAGACGGTATCACACAGGATAGGATTAGATACACGGCTCAGCAGACAGTATCACACAGGAGAGGATTAGATACACAGCTCAGCAGACAGTATCACACAGGGTAGGATTAGATACACGGCTCAGCAGACAGTATCACACAGGGTAGGATTAGATACACGGCTCAGCAGACAGTATCACACAGGATAGGATTAGATACACGGCTCAGCAGACAGTATCACACAGGATAGGATTAGATACACGGCTCAGCAGACAGTATCACACAGGATAGGATTAGATACACGGCTCAGCAGACAGTATCACACAGGAGAGGATTAGATACACGGCTCAGCAGAAAGTATCACACAGGATAGGATTAGATACACGGCTCAGCAGACAGTATCACACAGGATAGGATTAGATACACGGCTCAGCAGACAGTATCACACAGGAGAGGATTAGATACACGGCTCAGCAGACAGTATCACACAGGAGAGGATTAGATACACGGCTCAGCAGTCAGTATCACACAGGAGAGGATTAGATACACGGCTCAGCAGACAGTATCACACAGGAGAGGATTAGATACACGGCTCAGCAGACAGTATCACACAGGATAGGATTAGATACACGGCTCAGCAGACAGTATCACACAGGAGAGGATTAGATACACGGCTCAGCAGACAGTATCACACAGGAGAGGATTAGATACACGGCTCAGCAGACAGTATCATACAGGATAGGATTAGATACACGGCTCAGCAGACAGTATCACACAGGATAGGATTAGATACACGGCTCAGAAGACAGTATCACACAGGAGAGGATTAGATACACGGCTCAGCAGACAGTATCACACAGGAGAGGATTAGATACACGGCTCAGCAGATAGTATCACACAGGATAGGATTAGATACACGGCTCAGCAGACAGTATCACACAGGAGAGGATTAGATACACGGCTCAGCAGACAGTATCACACAGGATAGGATTAGATACACGGCTCAGCAGACAGTATCACACAGGAGAGGGTTAGATACACGGCTCAGCAGACAATATCACACAGGAGAGGGTTAGATACACGGCTCAGCAGACAGTATCATACAGGATAGGATTAGATACACGGCTCAGCAGACAGTATCACACAGGAGAGGATTAGATACACGGCTCAGCAGATAGTATCACACAGGAGAGGATTAGATACACGGCTCAGCAGACAGTATCACACAGGATAGGATTAGATACACGGCTCAGCAGACAGTATCACACAGGAGAGGATTAGATACACGGCTCAGCAGACAGTATCATACAGGATAGGATTAGATACACGGCTCAGCAGACAGTATCACACAGGAGAGGGTTAGATACACGGCTCAGCAGACAGTATCACACAGGAGAGGGTTAGATACACGGCTCAGCAGACAGTATCATACAGGATAGGATTAGATACACGGCTCAGCAGACAGTATCACACAGGAGAGGATTAGATACACGGCTCAGCAGACAGTATCACACAGGAGAGGATTAGATACACGGCTCAGCAGATAGTATCACACAGGAGAGGATTAGATACACAGCTCAGCAGACAGTATCACACAGGAGAGGATTAGATACACGGCTCAGCAGACAGTATCATACAGGATAGGATTAGATACACGGCTCAGCAGACAGTATCACACAGGAGAGGATTAGATACACGGTTCAGCAGATAGTATCACACAGGAGAGGATTAGATACACGGCTCAGCAGATAGTATCACACAGGAGAGGATTAGATACACGGCTCAGCAGATAGTATCACACAGGAGAAGATTAGATACACGGCTCAGCAGACAGTATCATACAGGATAGGATTAGATACACGGCTCAGCAGACAGTATCACACAGGAGAGGATTAGATACACGGCTCAGCAGATAGTATCACACAGGAGAGGATTAGATACACAGCTCAGCAGACAGTATCACACAGGAGAGGATTAGATACACGGCTCAGCAGACAGTATCATACAGGATAGGATTAGATACACGGCTCAGCAGACAGTATCACACAGGAGAGGATTAGATACACGGCTCAGCAGATAGTATCACACAGGAGAGGATTAGATACACGGCTCAGCAGACAGTATCACACAGGAGAGGAATAGATACACGGCTCAGCAGATAGTATCACACAGGAGAGGATTAGATACACGGCTAAGCAGACAGTATCACACAGGAGAGGATTAGAGACAGCTCAGCAGGCAGTATCACACAGGAGAGGATTAGAAACACGGCTCAGCAGACAGTATCACACAGGAGAGGATTAGATACACGGCTCAGCAGATAGTATCACACAGGATAGGATTAGATACACGGCTCAGCAGACAGTATCACACAGGATAGGATTAGATACACAGCTCAGCAGACAGTATCACACAGGATAAGATTAGATACACGGCTCAGCAGATAGTATCACACAGGAGAGGATTAGATACACGGCTCAGCAGACAGTATCACACAGGATAGGATTAGATACACGGCTCAGCAGACAGTATCACACAGGATAGGATTAGATACCTGCTCAGCAGACAGTATCACACAGGATAGGATTAGATACACGGCTCAGCAGACAGTATCACACAGGAGAGGATTAGATACCTGCTCAGCAGACAGTATCACACAGGATAGGATTAGATACACGGCTCAGCAGACAGTATCACACAGGATAGGATTAGATACACAGCTCAGCAGATAGTATCACACAGGATAGGATTAGATACACAGCTCAGCAGATAGTATCACACAGGAGAGGATTAGATACACGGCTCAGCAGACAGTATCACACAGGAGAGGATTAGATACACGGCTCAGCAGATAGTATCACACAGGATAGGATTAGATACACAGCTCAGCAGACAGTATCACACAGGAGAGGATTAGATACACGGCTCAGCAGACAGTATCACACAGGAGAGGATTAGATACACGGCTCAGCAGACAGTATCACACAGGATAGGATTAGATACACGGCTCAGCAGGCAGTATCACACAGGAGAGGATTAGATACACGGCTCAGCAGACAGTATCACACAGGATAGGATTAGATACACGGCTCAGCAGACAGTATCACACAGGATAGGATTAGATACACGGCTCAGCAGACAGTATCACACAGGATAGGATTAGATACACGGCTCAGCAGTCAGTATCATACAGGATAGGATTAGATACACGGCTCAGCAGACAGTAACACACAGGATAGGATTAGATACACGGCTCAGCAGACAGTATCATACAGGATAGGATTAGATACACGGCTCAGCAGACAGTATCACACAGGAGAGGATTAGATACACGGCTCAGCAGACAGTATCATACAGGAGAGGATTAGATACACGGCTCAGCAGACAGTATCACACAGGAGAGGATTAGATACACAGCTCAGCAGACAGTATCACACAGGAGAGGATTAGATACACGGCTCAGCAGACAGTATCACACAGGAGAGGATTAGATACACGGCTCAGCAGACAGTATCACACAGGATAGGATTAGATACACGGCTCAGCAGACAGTATCACACAGGAGAGGATTAGATACCCGGCTCAGCAGACAGTATCACACAGGAGAGGATTAGATACACAGCTCAGCAGACAGTATCACACAGGGTAGGATTAGATACACGGCTCAGCAGACAGTATCACACAGGATAGGATTAGATACACGGCTCAGCAGACAGTATCACACAGGATAGGATTAGATACACGGCTCAGCAGACAGTATCACACAGGATAGGATTAGATACACGGCTCAGCAGACAGTATCACACAGGAGAGGATTAGATACACGGCTCAGCAGACAGTATCACACAGGATAGGATTAGATACACGGCTCAGCAGACAGTATCACACAGGATAGGATTAGATACACGGCTCAGCAGACAGTATCACACAGGAGAGGATTAGATACACGGCTCAGCAGACAGTATCACACAGGAGAGGATTAGATACACGGCTCAGCAGTCAGTATCACACAGGAGAGGATTAGATACACGGCTCAGCAGACAGTATCACACAGGAGAGGATTAGATACACGGCTCAGCAGACAGTATCACACAGGATAGGATTAGATACACGGCTCAGCAGACAGTATCACACAGGAGAGGATTAGATACACGGCTCAGCAGACAGTATCACACAGGAGAGGATTAGATACACGGCTCAGCAGACAGTATCATACAGGATAGGATTAGATACACGGCTCAGCAGACAGTATCACACAGGATAGGATTAGATACACGGCTCAGCAGACAGTATCACACAGGAGAGGATTAGATACACGGCTCAGCAGACAGTATCACACAGGAGAGGATTAGATACACGGCTCAGCAGATAGTATCACACAGGATAGGATTAGATACACGGCTCAGCAGACAGTATCACACAGGAGAGGATTAGATACACGGCTCAGCAGACAGTATCACACAGGATAGGATTAGATACACGGCTCAGCAGACAGTATCACACAGGAGAGGGTTAGATACACGGCTCAGCAGACAGTATCATACAGGATAGGATTAGATACACGGCTCAGCAGACAGTATCACACAGGAGAGGATTAGATACACGGCTCAGCAGATAGTATCACACAGGAGAGGATTAGATACACGGCTCAGCAGACAGTATCACACAGGATAGGATTAGATACACGGCTCAGCAGACAGTATCACACAGGAGAGGATTAGATACACGGCTCAGCAGACAGTATCATACAGGATAGGATTAGATACACGGCTCAGCAGACAGTATCACACAGGAGAGGGTTAGATACACGGCTCAGCAGACAGTATCACACAGGAGAGGGTTAGATACACGGCTCAGCAGACAGTATCATACAGGATAGGATTAGATACACGGCTCAGCAGACAGTATCACACAGGAGAGGATTAGATACACGGCTCAGCAGACAGTATCACACAGGAGAGGATTAGATACACGGCTCAGCAGATAGTATCACACAGGAGAGGATTAGATACACAGCTCAGCAGACAGTATCACACAGGAGAGGATTAGATACACGGCTCAGCAGACAGTATCACACAGGAGAGGATTAGATACACGGCTCAGCAGATAGTATCACACAGGAGAGGATTAGATACACGGCTCAGCAGACAGTATCATACAGGATAGGATTAGATACACGGCTCAGCAGACAGTATCACACAGGAGAGGATTAGATACACGGCTCAGCAGATAGTATCACACAGGAGAGGATTAGATACACGGCTCAGCAGATAGTATCACACAGGAGAGGATTAGATACACGGCTCAGCAGATAGTATCACACAGGAGAAGATTAGATACACGGCTCAGCAGACAGTATCATACAGGATAGGATTAGATACACGGCTCAGCAGACAGTATCACACAGGAGAGGATTAGATACACGGCTCAGCAGATAGTATCACACAGGAGAGGATTAGATACACAGCTCAGCAGACAGTATCACACAGGAGAGGATTAGATACACGGCTCAGCAGACAGTATCATACAGGATAGGATTAGATACACGGCTCAGCAGACAGTATCACACAGGAGAGGATTAGATACACGGCTCAGCAGATAGTATCACACAGGAGAGGATTAGATACACGGCTCAGCAGACAGTATCACACAGGAGAGGAATAGATACACGGCTCAGCAGATAGTATCACACAGGAGAGGATTAGATACACGGCTCAGCAGACAGTATCACACAGGAGAGGATTAGAGACAGCTCAGCAGGCAGTATCACACAGGAGAGGATTAGAAACACGGCTCAGCAGACAGTATCACACAGGAGAGGATTAGATACACGGCTCAGCAGATAGTATCACACAGGATAGGATTAGATACACGGCTCAGCAGACAGTATCACACAGGATAGGATTAGATACACAGCTCAGCAGACAGTATCACACAGGATAAGATTAGATACACGGCTCAGCAGATAGTATCACACAGGAGAGGATTAGATACACGGCTCAGCAGACAGTATCACACAGGATAGGATTAGATACACGGCTCAGCAGACAGTATCACACAGGATAGGATTAGATACCTGCTCAGCAGACAGTATCACACAGGATAGGATTAGATACACGGCTCAGCAGACAGTATCACACAGGAGAGGATTAGATACCTGCTCAGCAGACAGTATCACACAGGATAGGATTAGATACACGGCTCAGCAGATAGTATCATACAGGATAGGATTAGATACACGGCTCAGCAGACAGTAACACACAGGATAGGATTAGATACACGGCTCAGCAGACAGTATCATACAGGATAGGATTAGATACACGGCTCAGCAGACAGTATCACACAGGAGAGGATTAGATACACGGCTCAGCAGACAGTATCATACAGGAGAGGATTAGATACACGGCTCAGCAGACAGTATCACACAGGAGAGGATTAGATACACAGCTCAGCAGACAGTATCACACAGGAGAGGATTAGATACACGGCTCAGCAGACAGTATCACACAGGAGAGGATTAGATACACGGCTCAGCAGACAGTATCACACAGGATAGGATTAGATACACGGCTCAGCAGACAGTATCACACAGGAGAGGATTAGATACACGGCTCAGCAGACAGTATCACACAGGAGAGGATTAGATACACGGCTCAGCAGACAGTATCACACAGGATAGGATTAGATACACGGCTCAGCAGACGGTATCACACAGGATAGGATTAGATACACGGCTCAGCAGACAGTATCACACAGGAGAGGATTAGATACACGGCTCAGCAGACAGTATCATACAGGATAGGATTAGATACACGGCTCAGCAGACAGTATCACACAGGATAGGATTAGATACACGGCTCAGCAGACAGTATCACACAGGAGAGGATTAGATACACGGCTCAGCAGACAGTATCACACAGGAGAGGATTAGATACACGGCTCAGCAGATAGTATCACACAGGATAGGATTAGATACACGGCTCAGCAGACAGTATCACACAGGAGAGGATTAGATACACGGCTCAGCAGACAGTATCACACAGGATAGGATTAGATACACGGCTCAGCAGACAGTATCACACAGGAGAGGGTTAGATACACGGCTCAGCAGACAATATCACACAGGAGAGGGTTAGATACACGGCTCAGCAGACAGTATCATACAGGATAGGATTAGATACACGGCTCAGCAGACAGTATCACACAGGAGAGGATTAGATACTCGGCTCAGCAGATAGTATCACACAGGAGAGGATTAGATACACGGCTCAGCAGACAGTATCACACAGGATAGGATTAGATACACGGCTCAGCAGACAGTATCACACAGGAGAGGATTAGATACACGGCTCAGCAGACAGTATCATACAGGATAGGATTAGATACACGGCTCAGCAGACAGTATCACACAGGAGAGGGTTAGATACACGGCTCAGCAGACAGTATCACACAGGAGAGGGTTAGATACACGGCTCAGCAGACAGTATCATACAGGATAGGATTAGATACACGGCTCAGCAGACAGTATCACACAGGAGAGGATTAGATACACGGCTCAGCAGACAGTATCACACAGGAGAGGATTAGATACACGGCTCAGCAGATAGTATCACACAGGAGAGGATTAGATACACAGCTCAGCAGACAGTATCACACAGGAGAGGATTAGATACACGGCTCAGCAGACAGTATCACACAGGAGAGGATTAGATACACGGCTCAGCAGATAGTATCACACAGGAGAGGATTAGATACACGGCTCAGCAGACAGTATCATACAGGATAGGATTAGATACACGGCTCAGCAGACAGTATCACACAGGACAGGATTAGATACACGGCTCAGCAGATAGTATCACACAGGAGAGGATTAGATACACGGCTCAGCAGATAGTATCACACAGGAGAGGATTAGATACACGGCTCAGCAGATAGTATCACACAGGAGAAGATTAGATACACGGCTCAGCAGACAGTATCATACAGGATAGGATTAGATACACGGCTCAGCAGACAGTATCACACAGGAGAGGATTAGATACACTGCTCAGCAGACAGTATCACACAGGAGAGGATTAGATACACGGCTCAGCAGATAGTATCACACAGGAGAGGATTAGATACACAGCTCAGCAGACAGTATCACACAGGAGAGGATTAGATACACGGCTCAGCAGACAGTATCATACAGGATAGGATTAGATACACGGCTCAGCAGACAGTATCACACAGGAGAGGATTAGATACACGGCTCAGCAGATAGTATCACACAGGAGAGGATTAGATACACGGCTCAGCAGACAGTATCACACAGGAGAGGAATAGATACACGGCTCAGCAGATAGTATCACACAGGAGAGGATTAGATACACGGCTCCGCAGACAGTATCACACAGGAGAGGATTAGAGACAGCTCAGCATGCAGTATCACACAGGAGAGGATTAGAAACACGGCTCAGCAGACAGTATCACACAGGAGAGGATTAGATACACGGCTCAGCAGATAGTATCACACAGGATAGGATTAGATACACGGCTCAGCAGACAGTATCACACAGGATAGGATTAGATACACAGCTCAGCAGACAGTATCACACAGGATAAGATTAGATACACGGCTCAGCAGATAGTATCACACAGGAGAGGATTAGATACACGGCTCAGCAGACAGTATCACACAGGATAGGATTAGATACACGGCTCAGCAGACAGTATCACACAGGATAGGATTAGATACCTGCTCAGCAGACAGTATCACACAGGATAGGATTAGATACACGGCTCAGCAGACAGTATCACACAGGAGAGGATTAGATACCTGCTCAGCAGACAGTATCACACAGGATAGGATTAGATACACGGCTCAGCAGATAGTATCACACAGGATAGGATTAGATACACGGCTCAGCAGATAGTATCACACAGGAGAGGATTAGATACACGGCTCAGCAGACAGTATCACACAGGAGAGGATTAGATACATGGCTCAGCAGAGAGTATCACACAGGACAGGATTTGATACACGGCTCAGCAGACAGTATCACACAGGATAGGATTAGATACACGGCTCAGCAGACAGTATCACACAGGATAGGATTAGAAACACGGCTCAGCAGACAGTATTACACAGGATAGGATTAGATACATGGCTCAGCAGACAGTATCACACAGGAGAGGATTAGATACACAGCTCAGCAGACAGTATCACACAGGATAGGATGAGATACACGGCTCAGCAGACAGTATCACACAGGAGAGGAATAGATACACGGCTCAGCAGATAGTATCACACAGGAGAGGATTAGATACACGGCTCAGCAGACAGTATCACACAGGAGAGGATTAGAGACAGCTCAGCAGGCAGTATCACACAGGAGAGGATTAGAAACACGGCTCAGCAGACAGTATCACACAGGAGAGGATTAGATACACGGCTCAGCAGATAGTATCACACAGGATAGGATTAGATACACGGCTCAGCAGACATTATCACACAGGATAGGATTAGATACACAGCTCAGCAGACAGTATCACACAGGATAAGATTAGATACACGGCTCAGCAGATAGTATCACACAGGAGAGGATTAGATACACGGCTCAGCAGACAGTATCACACAGGAGAGGATTAGATACACGGCTCAGCAGACAGTATCATACAGGATAGGATTAGATACACAGCTCAGCAGACAGTATCACACAGGAGAGGATTAGATACACGGCTCAGCAGACAGTATCACACAGGAGAGGATTAGATACACAGCTCAGCAGACAGTATCACACATGATAGGATGAGATACACGGCTCAGCAGACAGTATCACACAGGAGAGGATTAGATACACGGCTCAGCAGACAGTATCACACAGGAGAGGATTAGATACACGGCTCAGCAGATAGTATCACACAGGATAGGATTAGATACACGGCTCAGCAGACAGTATCACACAGGAGAGGATTAGATACACGGCTCAGCAGACAGTATCACACAGGAGAGGATTAGATACACGGCTCAGCAGACAGTATCACACAGGAGAGGATTAGATACACGGCTCAGCAGACAGTATCATACAGGATAGGATTAGATACACAGCTCAGCAGACAGTATCACACAGGAGAGTATTAGATACACAGCTCAGCAGACAGTATCACACAGGATAGGATGAGATACACGGCTCAGCAGACAGTATCACACAGGAGAGGAATAGATACACGGCTCAGCAGATAGTATCACACAGGAGAGGATTAGATACACGGCTCAGCAGACAGTATCACACAGGAGAGGATTAGAGACAGCTCAGCAGACAGTATCACACAGGAGAGGATTAGAGACAGCTCAGCAGATAGTATCACACAGGAGAGGATTAGATACACGGCTCAGCAGACAGTATCACACAGGATAGGATTAGATACACGGCTCAGCAGATAGTATCACACAGGAGAGGATTAGATACATGGCTCAGCAGACAGTATCACACAGGACAGGATTTGATACACGGCTCAGCAGACAGTATCACACAGGATAGGATTAGAAACACGGCTCAGCAGACAGTATCACACAGGATAGGATTAGAAACACGGCTCAGCAGACAGTATCACACAGGATAGGATTAGATACACGGCTCAGCAGACAGTATCACACAGGATAGGATTAGATACACGGCTCAGCAGACAGTATCACACAGGATAGGATTAGATACACAGCTCAGCAGATAGTATCACACAGGAGAGGATTAGATACACGGCTCAGCAGACAGTATCACACAGGAGAGGATTAGATACATGGCTCAGCAGATAGTATCACACAGGATAGGATTAGATACACGGCTCAGCAGACAGTATCACACAGGAGAGGATTAGATACATGGCTCAGCAGATAGTATCACACAGGATAGGATTAGATACACAGCTCAGCAGACAGTATCACACAGGAGAGGATTAGATACACGGCTCAGCAGACAGTATCACACAGGAGAGGATTAGATACACGGCTCAGCAGACAGTATCACACAGGAGAGGATTAGATACACGGCTCAGCAGACAGTATCATACAGGATAGGATTAGATACACAGCTCAGCAGACAGTATCACACAGGAGAGGATTAGATACACAGCTCAGCAGACAGTATCACACAGGATAGGATGAGATACACGGCTCAGCAGACAGTATCACACAGGAGAGGATTAGATACACGGCTCAGCAGACAGTATCACACAGGAGAGGATTAGATACACTGCTCAGCAGATAGTATCACACAGGATAGGATTAGATACACGGCTCAGCAGACAGTATCACACAGGAGAGGATTAGATACACGGCTCAGCAGACAGTATCATAGAGGATAGGATTAGATACACGGCTCAGCAGACAGTATCGCACAGGAGAGGGTTAGATACACGGCTCAGCAGACAGTATCACACAGGAGAGGATTAGATACACAGCTCAGCAGACAGTATCACACAGGAGAGGATTAGATACACAGCTCAGCAGACAGTATCACACAGGATAGGATTAGATACACGGCTCAGCAGACAGTATCATACAGGATAGGATTAGATACACAGCTCAGCAGATAGTATCACACAGGAGAGGATTAGATACACGGCTCAGCAGACAGTATCACACAGGAGAGGATTAGATACACGGCTCAGCAGATAGTATCACACAGGATAATATTAGATACACGGCTCAGCAGACAGTATCACACAGGAGAGGATTAGATACACGGCTCAGCAGACAGTATCACACAGGATAGGATTAGATACACGGCTCAGCAGACAGTATCACACAGGATAGGATTAGATACACGGCTCAGCAGACAGTATCACACAGGATAGGATTAGATACACGGCTCAGCAGTCAGTATCATACAGGATAGGATTAGATACACGGCTCAGCAGACAGTAACACACAGGATAGGATTAGATACACGGCTCAGCAGACAGTATCATACAGGATAGGATTAGATACACGGCTCAGCAGACAGTATCACACAGGAGAGGATTAGATACACGGCTCAGCAGACAGTATCACACAGGAGAGGATTAGATACACGGCTCAGCAGACAGTATCACACAGGAGAGGATTAGATACACAGCTCAGCAGACAGTATCACACAGGAGAGGATTAGATACACGGCTCAGCAGACAGTATCACACAGGATAGGATTAGATACACGGCTCAGCAGACAGTATCACACAGGAGAGGATTAGATACACGGCTCAGCAGACAGTATCACACAGGATAGGATTAGATACACGGCTCAGCAGACAGTATCATACAGGAGAGGATTAGATACACGGCTCAGCAGACAGTATCACACAGGAGAGGATTAGATACACAGCTCAGCAGACGATATCACACAGGAGAGGATTAGATACACGGCTCAGCAGACAGTATCACACAGGAGAGGATTAGATACACGGCTCAGCAGACAGTATCACACAGGATAGGATTAGATACACGGCTCAGCAGACGGTATCACACAGGATAGGATTAGATACACGGCTCAGCAGACAGTATCACACAGGAGAGGATAAGATACACAGCTCAGTAGACGGTATCACACAGGAGAGGATTAGATACACGGCTCAGCAGACAGTATCACACAGGAGAGGATTAGATACACAGCTCAGCAGACAGTATCACACAGGGTAGGATTAGATACACGGCTCAGCAGACAGTATCACACAGGATAGGATTAGATACACGGCTCAGCAGACGGTTTCACACAGGATAGGATTAGATACACGGCTCAGCAGACGGTTTCACACAGGATAGGATTAGATACACGGCTCAGCAGACAGTATCACACAGGATAGGATTAGATACACGGCTCAGCAGACAGTATCACACAGGAGAGGATTAGATACACGGCTCAGCAGATAGTATCACACAGGATAGGATTAGATACACGGCTCAGCAGACAGTATCACATAGGAGAGGATTAGATACACGGCTCAGCAGATAGTATCACACAGGATAGGATTAGATACACGGCTCAGCAGACAGTATCACATAGGAGAGGATTAGATACACGGCTCAGCAGACAGTATCACACAGGAGAGGATTAGATACACAGCTCAGCAGACAGTATCACACAGGAGAGGATTAGATACACGGCTCAGCAGACAGTATCACACAGGAGAGGATTAGATACACGGCTCAGCAGACAGTAACACACAGGAGAGGATTAGATACACGGCTCAGCAGACAGTATCACACAGGATAGGATTAGATACACGGCTCAACAGACAGTATCACACAGGATAGGATTAGATACACGGCTCAGCAGACAGTATCACACAGGATAGGATTAGATACACGGCTCAGCAGACAGTATCACACAGGATAGGATTAGATACCCAGCTCAGCAGACAGTATCACACAGGATAGGATTAGATACACGGCTCAGCAGACAGTATCACACAGGAGAGGATTAGATACATGGCTCAGCAGACAGTATCACACAGGATAGGATTAGATACACGGCTCAGCAGTCAGTATCATACAGGATAGGATTAGATACACGGCTCAGCAGACAGTATCACACAGGATAGGATTAGATACACGGCTCAGCAGACAGTATCACACAGGATAGGATTAGATACACGGCTCAGCAGTCAGTATCATACAGGATAGGATTAGATACACGGCTCAGCAGACAGTATCACACAGGATAGGATTAGATACACGGCTCAGCAGACAGTAACACACAGGATAGGATTAGATACACGGCTCAGCAGACAGTATCATACAGGATAGGATTAGATACACGGCTCAGCAGACAGTATCACACAGGAGAGGATTAGATACACGGCTCAGCAGACAGTATCACACAGGAGAGGATTAGATACACGGCTCAGCAGACAGTATCACACAGGAGAGGATTAGATACACGGCTCAGCAGACAGTATCACACAGGAGAGGATTAGATACACGGCTCAGCAGACAGTATCACACAGGAGAGGATTAGATACACGGCTCAGCAGACAGTATCACACAGGATAGGATTAGATACACGGCTCAGCAGACAGTATCACACAGGAGAGGATTAGATACACGGCTCAGCAGACAGTATCACACAGGAGAGGATTAGATACACAGCTCAGCAGACGATATCACACAGGAGAGGATTAGATACACGGCTCAGCAGACAGTATCACACAGGAGAGGATTAGATACACGGCTCAGCAGACGATATCACACAGGAGAGGATTAGATACACGGCTCAGCAGACGGTATCACACAGGAGAGGATTAGATACACGGCTCAGCAGACAGTATCACACAGGATAGGATTAGATACACGGCTCAGCAGACGGTATCACACAGGATAGGATTAGATACACGGCTCAGCAGACAGTATCACACAGGAGAGGATTAGATACACGGCTCAGCAGACAGTATCACACAGGAGAGGATTAGATACACAGCTCAGCAGACAGTATCACACAGGATAGGATTAGATACACGGCTCAGCAGACGGTATCACACAGGATAGGATTAGATACACGGCTCAGCAGACAGTATCACACAGGAGAGGATTAGATACACGGCTCAGCAGATAGTATCACACAGGAGAGGATTAGATACACGGCTCAGCAGACATTATCACATAGGATAGGATTAGATACACGGCTCAGCAGACAGTATCACACAGGAGAGGATTAGATACACGGCTCAGCAGACAGTATCATACAGGAGAGGATTAGATACACGGCTCAGCAGACAGTATCACACAGGAGAGGGTTAGATACACGGCTCAGCAGACAGTATCACACAGGAGAGGATTAGATACACGGCTCAGCAGACAGTATCATACAGGATAGGATTAGATACACGGCTCAGCAGACAGTATCACACAGGAGAGGATTAGATACACGGCTCAGCAGATAGTATCACACAGGAGAGGATTAGATACACAGCTCAGCAGACAGTATCACACAGGAGATGATTAGATACACGGCTCAGCAGATAGTATCACACAGGAGAGGATTAGATACACGGCTCAGCAGACAGTATCATACAGGATAGGATTAGATACACGGCTCAGCAGACAGTATCACACAGGAGAGGATTAGATACACGGCTCAGCAGATAGTATCACACAGGAGAGGATTAGATACACGGCTCAGCAGACAGTATCACACAGGATAGGATTAGATACACGGCTCAGCAGACAGTATCACACAGGATAGGATTAGATACACGGCTCAGCAGACAGTATCACACAGGAAAGGATTAGATACACAGGTCAGCAGACAGTATCACACAGGATAGGATTAGATACACGGCTCAGCAGACAGTATCACACAGGATAGGATTAGATGCACGGCTCAGCAGATAGTATCACACAGGATAGGATTAGATACACAGCTCAGCAGATAGTATCACACAGGAGAGGATTAGATACACGGCTCAGCAGACAGTATCACACAGGAGAGGATTAGATACACGGCTCAGCAGACAGTATCACACAGGATAGGATTAGATACACAGCTCAGCAGACAGTATCACACAGGAGAGGATTAGATACACGGCTCAGCAGACAGTATCACACAGGAGAGGATTAGATACACGGCTCAGCAGACAGTATCACACAGGATAGGATTAGATACACGGCTCAGCAGGCAGTATCACACAGGAGAGGATTAGATACACGGCTCAGCAGACAGTATCACACAGGATAGGATTAGATACACGGCTCAGCAGACAGTATCACACAGGATAGGATTAGATACACGGCTCAGCAGACAGTATCACACAGGATAGGATTAGATACACGGCTCAGCAGTCAGTATCATACAGGATAGGATTAGATACACGGCTCAGCAGACAGTATCACACAGGAGAGGATTAGATACACGGCTCAGCAGACAGTATCACACAGGATAGGATTAGATACACGGCTCAGCAGACAGTATCACACAGGAGAGGATTAGATGCACGGCTCAGCAGACAGTATCACACAGGAGAGGATTAGATACACGGCTCAGCAGACAGTATCACACAGGAGAGGATTAGATACACGGCTCAGCAGACAGTATCACACAGGAGAGGATTAGATACACGGCTCAGCAGACAGTATCATACAGGATAGGATTAGATACACGGCTCAGCAGACAGTATCACACAGGAGAGGATTAGATACACGGCTCAGCAGACAGTATCATACAGGATAGGATTAGATACATGGCTCAGCAGACAGTATCACACAGGAGAGGATTAGATACACGGCTCAGCAGACAGTATCACACAGGAGAGGATTAGATACACGGCTCAGCAGATAGTATCACACAGGATAGGATTAGATACACGGCTCAGCAGATAGTTTCACACAGGATAGGATTAGATACACGGCTCAGCAGACAGTATCACACAGGAGAGGATTAGATACACGGCTCAGCAGACAGTATCACACAGGATAGGATTAGATACACGGCTCAGCAGACAGTATCACACAGGATAGGATTAGATACACGGCTCAGCAGACAGTATCACACAGGAGAGGATTAGATACACGGCTCAGCAGATAGTATCACACAGGATAGGATTAGATACACGGCTCAGCAGATAGTATCACACAGGATAGGATTAGATACACGGCTCAGCAGACAGTATCACACAGGAGAGGATTAGATACACGGCTCAGCAGACAGTATCACACAGGATAGGATTAGATACACGGCTCAGCAGACAGTATCACACAGGATAGGATTAGATACACGGCTCAGCAGACAGTATCACACATGATAGGATTAGATACACAGCTCAGCAGACAGTATCACACAGGATAGGATTAGATACACGGCTCAGCAGACAGTATCACACAGGATAGGATTAGATACACGGCTCAGCAGATAGTATCACACAGGATAGGATTAGATACACAGCTCAGCAGACAGTATCACACAGGAGAGGATTAGATACACGGCTCAGCAGACAGTATCACACAGGACAGGATTATATACACAGCTCAGCAGATAGTATCACACGGGAGAGGATTAGATACACGGCTCAGCAGACAGTATCACACAGGATAGGATTAGATACACGGCTCAGCAGATAGTATCACACAGGATAGGATTAGATACACGGCTCAGCAGACAGTATCACACAGGAGAGGATTAGATACACGGCTCAGCAGACAGTATCACACAGGAGAGGATTAGATACACGGCTCAGCAGACAGTATCACACAGGAGAGGATTAGATACACGGCTCAGCAGACAGTATCACACAGGACAGGATTAGATACACGGCTCAGCAGACAGTATCACACAGGAGAGGATTAGATACACGGCTCAGCAGACAGTATCACACAGGATAGGATTAGATACACGGCTCAGCAGACAGTATCACACAGGAGAGGATTAGATACACGGCTCAGCAGACAGTATCACACAGGATAGGATTAGATACACGGCTCAGCAGATAGTATCACACAGGATAGGATTAGATACACAGCTCAGCAGATAGTATCACACAGGATAGGATTAGATACACGGCTCAGCAGATAGTATCACACAGGATAGGATTAGATACACAGCTCAGCAGACAGTATCACACAGGAGAGGATTAGATACACGGCTCAGCAGACAGTATCACACAGGAGAGGATTAGGTACAAGGCTCAGCAGACAGTATCACACAGGAGAGGATTAGATACACGGCTCAGCAGACAGTATCACACATGATAGGATTAGATACACAGCTCAGCAGACAGTATCACACAGGATAGGATTAGATACACGGCTCAGCAGACAGTATCACACAGGATAGGATTAGATACACGGCTCAGCAGACAGTATCACACAGGAGAGGATTAGATACAAGGCTCAGCAGACAGTATCACACATGATAGGATTAGATACACAGCTCAGCAGACAGTATCACACAGGATAGGATTAGATACACGGCTCAGCAGACAGTATCACACAGGAGAGGATTAGATACACTGCTCAGCAGACAGTATCACACAGGAGAGGATTAGATACACGGCTCAGCAGACAGTATCACACAGGATAGGATTAGATACACGGCTCAGCAGACAGTATCACACAGGATAGGATTAGATACACGGCTCAGCAGACAGTATCACACATGATAGGATTAGATACACGGCTCAGCAGACAGTATCACACAGGAGAGGATTAGATACACGGCTCATCAGTCAGTATCACACAGGATAGGATTAGATACACAGCTCAGCAGTCAGTATCACACAGGATAGGATTAGATACACAGCTCAGCAGACAGTATCACACAGGATAGGATTAGATACACGGCTCAGCAGACAGTATCACACAGGAGAGGGTTAGATACACGGCTCAGCAGACAGTATCACACAGGAGAGGATTAGATACACGGCTCAGCAGACAGTATCACACAGGAGAGGATTAGATACACGGCTCAGCAGACAGTATCACACAGGATAGGATTAGATACACGGCTCAGCAGACAGTATCACACAGGAGTGGATTAGATACACGGCTCAGCAGACAGTATCACACAGGAGAGGGTTAGATACACGGCTCAGCAGACAGTATCACACAGGAGAGGATTAGATACACGGCTCAGCAGACAGTATCACACAGGAGAGGGTTAGATACACGGCTCAGCAGACAGTATCACACAGGAGAGGATTAGATACACGGCTCAGCAGACAGTATCACACAGGAGAGGATTAGATACACGGCTCAGCAGACAGTATCACACAGGATAGGATTAGATACACGGCTCAGCAGACAGTATCACACAGGATAGGATTAGATACACGGCTCAGCAGACAGTATCATACAGGAGAGGGTTAGATACACGGCTCAGCAGACAGTATCACACAGGAGAGGATTAGATACACGGCTCAGCAGACAGTATCACACAGGAGAGGATTAGATACACGGCTCAGCAGACAGTATCACACATGATAGGATTAGATACACGGCTCAGCAGACAGTATCACACAGGAGAGGATTAGATACACAGCTCAGCAGACAGTATCACACAGGAGAGGATTATATATACGGCTCAGCAGACAGTATCACACAGGATAGGATTAGATACACGGCTCAGCAGACAGTATCACACAGGAGAGGATTAGATACACAGCTCAGCAGACAGTATCACACAGGATAGGAATAGATACACGGCTCAGCAGACAGTATCACACAGGAGAGGGTTAGATACACGGCTCAGCAGACAGTATCACACAGGATAGGATTAGATACACAGCTCAGCAGACAGTATCACACAGGAGAGGGTTAGATACACGGCTCAGCAGACAGTATCACACAGGATAGGATTAGATACACGGCTCAGCAGACAGTATCACACAGGATAGGAATAGATACACGGCTCAGCAGACAGTATCACACAGGAGAGGGTTAGATACACGGCTCAGCAGACAGTATCACACAGGATAGGATTAGATACACGGCTCAGCAGACAGTATCACACAGGATAGGATTAGATACACAGCTCAGCAGACAGTATCACACAGGAGAGGATTAGATACACGGCTCAGCAGACAGTATCACACAGGATAGGATTAGATACACGGCTCAGCAGACAGTATCACACAGGAGAGGATTAGATACACGGCTCAGCAGACAGTATCACACAGGATAGGATTAGATACACAGCTCAGCAGACAGTATCACACAGGATAGGATTAGATACACGGCTCAGCAGACAGTATCACACAGGATAGGATTAGATACACGGCTCAGCAGACAGTATCACACAGGATAGGATTAGATACACGGCTCAGCAGACAGTATCACACAGGAGAGGGTTAGATACACGGCTCAGCAGACAGTATCACACAGGAGAGGATTAGATACACGGCTCAGCAGATGGTATCACACAGGATAGGATTAGATACACGGCTCAGCAGACAGTATCACACAGGAGAGGATTAGATACACGGCTCAGCAGACAGTATCACACAGGATAGGATTAGATACACAGCTCAGCAGACAGTATCACACAGGAGAGGATTAGATACACGGCTCAGCAGACAGTATCACACAGGATAGGATTAGATACACGGCTCAGCAGACAGTATCACACAGGATAGGATTAGATACACAGCTCAGCAGACAGTATCACACAGCATAGCATTAGATACACGGCTCAGCAGATAGTATCACACAGGAGAGGGTTAGATACACGGCTCAGCAGACAGTATCACACAGGATAGGATTAGATACACGGCTCAGCAGATGGTATCACACAGGATAGGATTAGATACACGGCTCAGCAGACAGTATCACACAGGATAGGATTAGATACACGGCTCAGCAGAAAGTATCACACAGGAGAGGATTAGATACACGGCTCAGTAGACGGTATCACACAGGATAGGATTAGATACACAGCTCAGCAGACAGTATCACACAGGATAGGATTAGATACACGGCTCAGCAGACAGTATCACACAGGAGAGGATTAGATACACGGCTCAGCAGATAGTATCACACAGGAGAGGATTAGATACACAGCTCAGCAGACAGTATCATACAGGATAGGATTAGATACATGGCTCAGCAGACAGTATCACACAGGAGAGGATTAGATACAGCAGCTCAGCAGACAGTATCACACAGGATAGGATTAGATACACGGCTCAGCAGACAGTATCACACAGGACAGGTTTAGATACACGGCTCAGCAGACAGTATCACACAGGAGAGGATTAGATACACGGCTCAGCAGACAGTATCACACAGGATAGGATTAGATACACAACTCAGCAGACAGTATCACACAGCATAGCATTAGATACACGGCTCAGCAGATAGTATCACACAGGAGAGGATTAGATACACGGCTCAGCAGACAGTATCACACAGGAAAGGATTAGATACACGGCTCAGTAGACAGTATCACACAGGATAGGATTAGATACACGGCTCAGCAGACAGTATCACACAGCATAGCATTAGATACATGGCTCAGCAGACAGTATCACACAGGAGAGGATTAGATACTCGGCTCAGCAGATAGTATCACACAGGAGAGGGTTAGATACACGGCTCAGCAGACAGTATCACACAGGAGAGGATTAGATACATGGCTCAGCAGACAGTATCACACAGGAGAGGATTAGATACACGGCTCAGCAGACAGTATCACACAGGAGAGGATTAGATACATGGCTCAGCAGACAGTATCACACAGGATAGGATTAGATACACGGCTCAGCAGACAGTATCACACAGGAGAGGATTAGATACACGGCTCAGTAGACGGTATCACACAGGAGAGGATTAGATACACAGCTCAGCAGACAGTATCACACAGGAGAGGATTAGATACACGGCTCAGTAGACGGTATCACACAGGAGAGGATTAGATACACGGCTCAGCAGACAGTATCACACAGGATAGGATTAGATACACGGCTCAGCAGATAGTATCACACAGGAGAGGGTTAGATACACGGCTCAGCAGACAGTATCACACAGGAGAGGATTAGATACACGGCTCAGCAGACAGTATCACACAGGATAGGATTAGATACACGGCTCAGCAGACAGTATCACACAGGAGAGGATTAGATACACGGCTCAGCAGACAGCATCACACAGGAGAGGATTAGATACACGGCTCAGCAGACAGTATCACACAGGATAGGATTAGATACACGGCTCAGCAGACAGTATCACACAGGAGAGGATTAGATACACGGCTCAGTAGACGGTATCACACAGGATAGGATTAGATACACGGCTCAGCAGACAGTATCACACAGGATAGGATTAGATACACGGCTCAGCAGATAGTATCACACAGGAGAGGGTTAGATACACGGCTCAGCAGATAGTATCACACAGGAGAGGGTTAGATACACGGCTCAGCAGACAGTATCACACAGGAGAGGATTAGATACACGGCTCAGCAGACAGTATCACACAGGATAGGATTAGATACACGGCTCAGCAGACAGTATCACAAAGGATAGGATTAGATACACGGCTCAGCAGACAGTATCACACAGGAGAGGATTAGATACACGGCTCAGCAGACAGTATCACACAGGATAGGATTAGATGCACGGCTCAGCAGACAGTATCACAAAGGATAGGATTAGATACACGGCTCAGCAGACAGTATCACACAGGAGAGGCTTAGATACACGGCTCAGCAGACAGTATCACACAGGAGGGGATTAGATACACGGCTCAGCAGACAGTATCACACAGGAGAGGATTAGATACACGGCTCAGCAGACAGTATCACACAGGAGGGGATTAGATACACGGCTCAGCAGACAGTATCACACAGGAGGGGATTAGATACACGGCTCAGCAGACAGTATCACACAGGAGGGGATTAGATACACGGCAGGGGGCCAGTCACTTACTCTTTGCTCTCATGAGCGTTGGGCTGGGGCACCGGATCCGTCAGTCGCATCTCAAACTCATTGCAGCGCAGCGGCACCTCCCGGTAGTGGCAGATCAGGCCGTACAGACTGTCAAACACCAGGTTGTCGGTCAGGTAGAACTTGGTGGTGCCGGCCTCCTGTCTGGAATGGATGCGGCAGTGCTGAACGCGGCTGGACCGCCTGGAAGAGACGAATAGGAAACGAGTGCAGTGTTTATATGCATACCCTAAAAATACTGGGGACACATCACACCCCTTTATTGTCCACCTCATTCAATCTTTGAGTTGCTCTACTTAACAATTATCACATGATTTATAAGATGTTAGTGGGGAATCTATGAAAAACTAAAAGATCTGCTCTTACTGTTACAAACACCCACAAATGTCTTTTCAGATTTATACAGCCACCACTAGGGGGAGCTCACTACATACAGATTTATATAGCCACCACTAGGGGGAGCTCACTACATACAGATTTATATAGCCACCACTAGGGGGAGCTCCCTGCATACAGATTTATACAGCCACCACTAGGGGGAGCTCACTACATACAGATTTATATAGCCACCACTAGGGGGAGCTCCCTGCATACAGATTTATACAGCCACCACTAGGGGGAGCTCACTACATACAGATTTATATAGCCACCACTAGGGGGAGCTCCCTGCATACAGATTTATACAGCCACCACTAGGGGGAGCTCACTACATACAGATTTATATAGTCACCACTAGGGGGAGCTCACTACATACAGATTTATACAACCACCACTAGAGGGAGCTCACTACATACAAATTTATACAGCCACCACTAGAGGGAGCTCACTACATACAGGTTTATACAGCCACCACTAGAGGGAGCTCACTACATACAGATTTATACAGCCACCATTAGAGGGAGCTCACTACATACAGATTTATACAGCCACCACTAGGGGGAGCTCACTGCATACAGATTTATACAGCCACCACTAGAGGGAGCTCACTACATACAGGTTTATACAGCCACCACTAGAGGGAGCTCACTACATACAGATTTATACAGCCACCATTAGAGGGAGCTCACTACATACAGATTTATACAGTCACCACTAGAGGGAGCTCACTACATACAGATTTATAGAGCCACCACTAGGGGGAGCTCACTGCATACAGATTTATACAGCCACCACTAGGGGGAGCTCACTGCATACAGATTTATACAGCCACTACTAGAGGGAGCTCACTACATACAGATTTATACAGCCACCATTAGAGGGAGCTCACTACATACAGATTTATACAGCCACCATTAGAGGGAGCTCACTACATACAGATTTATATAGCCACCACTAGGGGGAGCTCCCTGCATACAGATTTATACAGCCACCACTAGGGGGAGCTCCCTGCATACAGATTTATACAGCCACCACTAGAGGGAGCTCACTGCATACAGATTTATACAGCCACCACTAGGGGGAGCTCACTACATACAGATTTATATAGCCACCACTAGGGGGAGCTCACTACATACAGATTTATACAGCCACCACTAGGGGGAGCTCCCTGCATACAGATTTATACAGCCACCACTAGGGGGAGCTCACTACATACAGATTTATATAGCCACCACTAGGGGGAGCTCACTACATACAGATTTATACAGCCACCACTAGGGGGAGCTCACTACATACAGATTTATACAGCCACCACTAGGGGGAGCTCACTACATACAGATTTATACAGCCACCACTAGGGGGAGCTCCCTGCATACAGATTTATACAGCCACCACTAGGGGGAGCTCCCTGCATATAGATTTATACAGCCACCACTAGAGGGAGCTCACTACATACAGATTTATACAGCCACCACTAGAGGGAGCTCACTATATACAGATTAATACAGCCACCACTAGGGGGAGCTCATTACATACAGATTTATACAGTCATCACTAGGGGAGTTCACTACATACAGATTTATACAGCCACCACTAGAGGGAGCTCACTACATACAGATTTATACAGCCACCACTAGAGGGAGCTCACTACATACAGATTAATACAGCCACCACTAGGGGGAGCTCATTACATACAGATTTATACAGTCATCACTAGGGGAGTTCACTACATACAGATTTATACAGCCACCACTAGAGGGAGCTCACTACATACAGATTTATACAGCCACCACTAGAGGGAGCTCACTACATACAGATTTATACAACCACCACTAGAGGGAGCTCACTACGTACAGATTCATACAGCCACCACTAGAGGGAGCTCACTACGTACAGATTCATACAGCCACCACTAGAGGGAGCTCACTACATACAGATTTATACAGCCATCACTAGAGGGAGCTCACTACATACAGATTTATACAGTCACCACTAGAGGGAGCTCACTACATACAGATTTATACAGCCACCACTAGAGGGAGCGAACTCACTAAATACAGATTAATACAGCCACCACTAGAGGGAGCTCACTACATACAGATTTATACAGCCACCACTAGAGGGAGCTCACTACATACAGATTTATACAGCCACCACTAGAGGGAGCTCACTACATACAGATTTATACAGCCACCACTAGAGGGAGCGAACTCACTAAATACAGATTAATACAGCCACCACTAGAGGGAGCTCACTACATACAGATTTATACAGCCACCACTAGAGGGAGCTCACTACATACAGATTTATACAGCCACCACTAGAGGGAGCTCACTACATACAGATTTATACAGCCACCACTAGAGGGAGCTCACTATGTACAGATTCATACAGCCACCACTAGAGGGAGCGAGCTCACTAAATACAGATTAATACAGCCACCACTAGAGGGAGCTCACTACATACAGATTTATACAGCCATCACTAGAGGGAGCTCACTACATACAGATTTATACAGTCACCACTAGAGGGAGCTCACTACATACAGATTTATACAGTCACCACTAGAGGGAGCTCACTACATACAGATTTATACAGCCACCACTAGAGGGAGCGAACTCACTAAATACAGATTAATACAGCCACCACTTGAGGGAGCTCACTAAATACAGATTTATACAGCCACCACTAGAGGGAGCTCACTACATACAGATTTATACAGCCACCACTACAGGAGCTCACTGCATACAGATTTATACAGCCACCACTAGAGGGAGCTCACTACATACAGATTTATACAGCCACCACTAGAGGGAGCTCACTACATATAGATTTATACAGCCACCACTAGAGGGAGCTCACTACATACAGATTTATACATCCACTACTAGAGGGAGCTCACTGCATACAGATTCATACAGCCACCACTAGAGGGAGCTCACTACATACAGATTTATACAGCCACCACTAGAGGGAGCTCACTACGTACAGATTCATACAGCCACCACTAGAGGGAGCGAGCTCACTAAATACAGATTAATACAGCCACCACTAGAGGGAGCTCACTACATACAGATTAATACAGCCACCACTAGAGGGAGCTCATTACATACAGATTTATACAGCCACCACTAGGGGGAGCTCACTACATACAGATTTATACAGCCACCACTACAGGGAGCGAACTCACTAAATACAGATTAATACAGCCACCACTAGAGGGAGCTCACTACATACAGATTTATACAGCCACCACTAGAGGGAGCTCACTACATACAGATTTATACAGCCACCACTAGAGGGAGCTCACTACATACAGATTTATACAGCCACCACTACAGGAGCTCACTGCATACAGATTTATACAGCCACCACTAGAGGGAGCTCACTACATACAGATTCATACAGCCACCACTAGATGGAGCTCACTACATACAGATTCATACAGCCACCTCTAGGAGTCTGTAGTCTGTGGAGGAAGGTGTGTCATTGCGTTTGCTCCATAGGAGCCACCAGTTTTTTTGTATCCAGGAATCCCCCCCTCTCTGACCTAGGGAAGAGAGGGGTTTAGCGGATGAACTGTGGGGTTGAGTCCCTGTCTCCCACCCCTCAATGTAAGCCGGCGTGGGGTGGGAGCTCATTGCTACAGGCAAAGAGGGTCACCAGATCCAACAAGGCCCAAAGCTTGAGGAGCCCAGGAAGACCCAGGAGGGCTGCAAAGCCCCTAAGGCTGAGGGCCACTGCGGTGTCTCCTCCCGGAGGTGAGCAGAGTGAGTGACTGCTTGCAGAGGTGCAGCGGTGGCGGTGCAGAAGGATTGGTGGACTGGGGCCGCACGAGAGCCGGTTACCAGCTATGGCTCCCGCATCCATTTGTACCTCTGTGAGTATGAGGAGGCCGGGAAGACCCTGAGGAGGCTCCGGAGGAGATGAAGGAGGCGAGGCAGGCTGCAGACAGAGCCTCCCGCACAGAGAAGTCTGCCCTAACAGCCAGGATATCCAGCCTGGGGATATGCATCGAGGGCATGGAAGCCCGGAGAGCGGCCATATTGGACAACAGCGGGCCCTTTCGGGAAAAGCTGGAGAATGAGGATCGGTTCCACAACATGGCTGCTGCAAAGGAGCCAGAGGGGTCTCAGAGTCCGACCCAGGAGGAGGCGGTGGACCAAGTGGAGATGGAGGAGGCACCGTACCCACCTGGGGGCTTGGTAAGTGATCTCCAGGCCACACACAGCGGGATAGATCCAGTGCAGGTCCCACTCCCATCAGACAATAGTATTTCAGAGGATGATGGGGGTGATGCGGATGATAGCCGCAGTGATAACAGCAGTAGTGGGGGTTGCCTCGTCATGCAGCAGATCTGTCAGCTCGAGTCCCCAGTAAATTATGCCCACCTAACGTTTGGGGATGAGGTCTGCGGGGACGAGGCAACCAGGAGGGGGGAAAAGAAACGGAAAAAAGGAAGAAAACATCGGAGGAGAGGTTGGTGTTTGTCCCCCTTCCTGGGACCCCCCGGTCCCGCTGTGTGGAGCCCGCTACCCACCCCGGCCCGGGCCCTGCAGTGGGTCCGGTGGGAGGGAGCGGGGAGAGTACAAGACATAGGGCGCAGGTCGTCATCTGGAGCGTGGCTCTGTGGCGGGTGGTAATAAGAGGGGTCCAGGCCCGGCCCTCAGTGAGAGGGGGGGGACGGCCTAGTGCCTGCTGACTTGCTGACCCTCGGGGGTGGAGACTGTGGGTACCTTGTCGGCCGGTCGCCGGTCCCCGCAGTGTTGGCGGTGCGCTGTCAGCCGGAGCCACATCATCGGCAGAGTGCTGTGGTGTCGGGGTCCCCCACATGCAGATCCGATGCTGGGTCAAGGTCAGGGACCCCGGCACCGGTTATAATCTCGGGTGCAGCTGTAATGGCTGCGGTAATGCCGGCCCGGACCGCACCTCCTGTATCTGCGGGGGACCCGGCGGTGAAGTGCACACAGGAGCATGGAGATGGTCTGCAGGAGAGGCTGGAGCAACGGTCTGCAGCAGCAGCTGCCAGCACATGATCTGCTGAAAAGCAGGGCGTGGTAGTTAAACCCTGCAGCATCGCCCTTAAAGGGGCAACTGCATTACAAATAACAACCCCCCAGCAGAAAGCCGTGTAAAAAATAGAGGTAGAAATGTAAATAAGAATGGAAGTGGTGCGAGTGGTGTGAATAGTGTCTGTGACAATGGTTTAGGGTCAGGTGTTGGAGGGGTGGTTTCTGCTGTGGGAATGGGGGTGTGAATGGTGTCAATGTGGTTTCTGCTGGAGGAATGGTTGGTGTGAATGGTGCCAGCGCGGGGACTTCTACTAGTGGAAATGGTGAGGCTGAGGTAAGCGAGGTGGAGATGGTTGACTGCGAGGTTGAGGGTTCAGGCAATTTAGGGGCTGGTCTATCGCCCCCCTCGCCTGCAGGCACCATTAGTTATGCGGCTGCTGCCGGTGGGGTTCTACAGGGGTCTTCCTCATCTCCTCACCCAGGGAATGATGCTTTTTGCCACAGTTTCCTGGAGGCCCTCAAAAAAGGGGAGCGGACAATCAATGTAGAGGGAAAAGAGGTGGAGATGTCCTACTGGCTAGATAAGTTTGGTCTAGCTGCCTTCCAAGAGAAAAGGTAGGGGGGGGCCCGTGTGGTCCCTCCCGACAGCCGGGCAGGGGGTCTCCAGGAGAAATGTGGTTCGTCTTCTCTGGAGGGGCGATGAGGCGGACAAATGTGGTGAAGCTCCTCATGAAGATGGATTTCAGTGCTATTGACTAGTGATGAGCGAGCATGCTCGCCACTGCTGGTACTCGCCCGAGCATCTCAGTACTCGAGATGCTCGGAGCTCGCCGAGTACTTGCGCGATGCTCGGGCGGGAGCTCGGATCCCCGTCCTGCATGTTTGCCGCTATTTAGAGCACCAATCATGCAGGGATTGTCTGCCACTCACTGTAATGCCGCAGCCATGGTGGTTGTGGCATTACAGTGATTGCTCAAATCGATGGGAACAGTGCTCACAGAGAAACATGAAAAGCGGCAATTCATCAGCGGCATACACCGGTACTCGACAATTTATAACAGAAAGAATAGAGCATCACACATAGATTAGATAGAAACATGTCAGTCACATATATAATAAGTACAGTGACAGTGTTGATTACTGTACTTGTCATTCAGTGTTAAAATAAAGGATTTATTAAAAAAAAAATTGGCGTGGGGTTCCCCATAATTTTAGTCTCTAGCGGAGGTTAAGCAGACAGCTGGGGCAGATGTTTGAAGCCTGGGAAGGGGGTAATACCCACGGAGCTTCCCAGACTACTAATATCAGCCCCCAGCTGAATACCTAGCCTTTACTAGCTATTAAAATGGGGGACCCCCCAAAAAAAATGACGTGGGGTCCCCCCTATTTTAATAGCTAGCAAAGGCTAGGCAGACAGCTGGGGGCTGATATTAGTAGCCTGGGAAGGGTGCCATGAATATTGGCCCCCTCCCAGGCTAGAAACACCAGCCGTCAGCCGCCCCAGAAATGGCGCATCCATAGGATGAACCAATTCTGGCTCTTAGCCTCGCTCTTCCCACTGCCCTGTAGCGGTGGCAGTGGGGTAATAGGGTTGGGGTTGATGTCAGCTTATAATGCCAGCTGACATCAAGCCCAAGTTAGTAATGGAGAGGCGTCTATAAGACACCCCCATTACTAACCCCATAGTCAAAGTTACAAAAAAAACACAAACACCCAGAATAAAGTCCTTTAATTGAAATAAACACACATTCCTTTAATGTTCTAAATTAAACCATACTTACCATCACGCCCATTCCAGCTGAAGCCAACGATCTCCTGCAATAAAAGAAAAATAATAAAGCAACATCATCCTTACCTTTCCATGGTTCCCACGACAGCTCCAGCTCTGCTACATTCACATGACAGGCTGGACCGCAGCCGAAAGCTGCCATCCAGCTTGCCACGCCACAGACACTGAGAAGTGCAGGCATGCTTGCGCTCCTCAGTGTCTCACTGTGACGGCATAAAGATGAGCCGAGTTCATGTCCAATGAACTCAGCTCACCTCATGCACGTCACTGACAGCGTGGGAGAATTCTCCTGCGCTCACCGATTGAGCAGGAGAATTCTCCCACGCTGGGATGGCATTGAGATGACAGGCTGGATCGCAGCTGAGCACTGCCATCCAGCTTGTCATCCTTCAGAGACACTGCAGAGCGCAAGCATGCCTACGCTCTGCAGTGTCTATGAAGGATGACAAGCTGGATGGCATTGAGATGACAGGCTGGATAGCAGCTGAGTGCTGCCATCCAGCATGCCATCCTTCATAGACACTGCAGAGTGCAGGCATGCTTGCGCTCTGCAGTGTCTCTGAAGGATGACAAGCTGGATGGCAGCGCTCAGCTGTGATCCAGCCTGTCATCTCAATGCCATCCCAGTGTGGGAGAATTCTCCTGCTCAAGCGCTGAGCGCAGGAGAATTCTCCCACGCTGTCAGTGACGTGCATGAGGTGAGCTGAGTTCATTGGACATGACCTCGGCTCATCTTTATGCCGTCACAGTGAGACACTGAGGAGCACAAGCATGCCTGCGCTTCTCAGTGTCTGTGGCGTGGCAAGCTGGATGGCAGCTTTCGGCTGCGATCCAGCCTGTCATGTGAATGTAGCAGAGCTGGAGCTGTCGTGGGAACCATGGAAAGATAAGGATGATGTTGCTTTATTATTTTTCTTTTATTGCAGGAGATCGTTGGCTTCAGCTGGAATGGGTGTGACGGTAAGTATGGTTTAATTTAGAACAATAAAGAATTGTGTGTTTATTTCAATTAAAGGACTTTATTCTGGGTGTTTGTGTTTTTTTGTAACTTTCACTATGGGGTTAGTAATGGGGGTGTCTTATAGACGCCTCTCCATTACTAACCTGGGCTTGATGTCAGCTGGCATTATAAGCTGACATCAACCCCAGCCCTATTACCCCACTGCCACCGCTACAGGGCAGTGGGAAGAGCGAGGCTAAGTGCCAGAATTGGCGCATCCTATGGATGCGCCATTTCTGGGGCGGCTGATGGCTGGTGTTTCTAGCCTGGGAGGGGGCCAATATTCATGGCACCCTTCCTGGGCTATTAATATCAGCCCCCAGCTGTCTGCCTAGCCTTTGCTAGCTATTAAAATAAGGGGACCCCACGTCATTTTTTGGGGGGTCCCCCATTTTAATAGCTAGTAAAGGCTAGGTATTCAGCTGGGGGCTGATATTAGTAGCCTGGGAAGCTCCGTGGGTATTTCCCCCTTCCCAGGCTTCAAACATCTGCCCCAGCCGTCGGCTTAACCTCCGCTAGAGACTAAAATTACGGGGAACCCCACGCCAATTTTTTTTTTAATAAATCCTTTATTTTAACACTAAATGACAAGTACAGTAACCAACACTGTCACTGTACTTCATATATATGTGACTGACATGTTTCTATCTATCTAATCTATGTGTGAAGCTCTATTCTGTCTGTTATAAATTGTCGGGTACAGATGCTGAATTGTCGGCTTTTTTAAAGAGACGGTGCATGAAAATTCGGAGGGCACTAGTGTGTTCCAAGTGCCCTGCTATGTTTTTCATGCACCCTCCTATATACCCTGCCTGCCTGTCTGCCTATATATTCTGCCTGCCTGACGTTTAATTGAGCACTGTTCCCATCGTTTTGGGCAATTTTTGACCTTCTGCAGACCGCCGGGGAGGACCGCCAGAAAAATGCTCGAGTTTCCCATAGACTTACATTGGGCTCGTTGCTTGGGTCGAGCACCCGAGTATTCCAATGTGCTTGACCCGAGCTTCGAGCACCCGAGCATTTTAGTGCTCGCTCATCACTACTATTGACATCTTTGCTTTGATACATCCTTTTGGGACCTCCACCTTTGTTCGGCCGGAGGGCTTGGAGCTCTTTTGGTCGAATTATGAGCTGGTAAAAGAGGAGCCCGGCTGGTGAGCGTTTGCCGTGGAGGCAAGGTCTCTCCAAAATGGGCCGAAGAAAGTGACCATTTTAGCGTGTAATGAGTCTCTTTCTGGCATCGACATAATGACCTGGTTGAGCCGGTACGGCGAGGTTGTGGAGGTCCCTAAGAAGAACCGGGACGATTTTGGCATCTGGTCAGGAGGCTGGACCTTCATGGTGAAGTTGAAACGTTCAGGGGACACTGTCACCCACATCCCTTCCTCAGCTTTCCTGGGAAGGGATCGGATTCGGGTCTTCTACCAGGGGCAGCCGATGGTCTGCCACAGGTACGGTGATCCTCGCCACTTCAGCGCAGGCTGCAAAGTGCAGAAATGTGCCTTGTGTGGCTAGGTGGGTCACCTCACCGCGTCCTGTGGTGTCATTCGATGTCACCTGTGTGGTGATCTAGCTCACCTGTTCAGCCGCTGCCCTCGTTCCTTCTCTAATGCCATGGCCGGCCGGGCGGAGGGGAGCTGCGAGGAAGTTCCTGGCGGTGCAACTTCTGCTGAGGTTGGAGATGGCAGCGGGGGAGGAACTGAGGGGCCGGTGAGGAATGGCAGGGCTAGGGACCCCTCTTACCATCGGAGGCAGGCAAGGCGTCAAGAGGGCAGGGGACAGGAGGAACCTCGGGAAATTGGTGTAATGGCTGCCCCCTCCTCGGAGGCAATGGCCCAGGTCACTGAGGCTCGGGGGGAGGAAGCGGTGAATGGAGGAGATCAGACGGATGGAGAAAGAGGAGGTGGCTGATCTCTCGGATGCCTCCCAATATGAAAGTTTTGATGAGGACGGAGGGGAACAGCCGAAAGAAATGGGTGACAAGTGTACCAAGAGTGCCAAAAGTAAAAAAAAGATGTTAGACGCATGCCGCTAGATTCAGATAGGGGCGAGACAGGTTACATGAATTCTTTGGAATTCTGGGGGAACCGTTACTCAGGGTGACCATAGACCATGTGCTGCAGCTTCTCTCAGGCACACAGGGGTATTGACCCTCAGGCACAGACACGTAGGTTGTTTCACTTGCTGACCAGACACACTTGACATGAGTCCTCATAAACGGTAGAACAGTAGCATTTAATAAGAAGCCGCACAGCCAGTGCAAGTTAAGTCTTATGAGCAACAAGCTCCAGTGACAAACAGTACAGTTTCCTTAGCAGCACAGCAGTTCAGTGTCTTCCCAGTATACAGGACAGCACAGTTTTAATGCAAATGCACATTAATGAACACAGCATTCTTTACAGCACAGTGAGATGGAGGGGGGGGGAGGGTTTGCTGAGGGAGATGATCCCTGTGACACCATTTCTTCCAGTCCTTATCTTTCTGCCTGACAATACTCTGTACTGTTAGTTCAGGAACTCTACCTGACCAGGGCGGCACGGTGGCTCAGTGGTTAGCACTGCAGACTTGCCGTGCTGGGGTCCTGGGTTCAAATCCCACCAAGGACAACATCTGCAAGGAGTTTGTATGTTCTCCCCGTGTTTGCGTGGGTTTCCTCCAGGTTCTCCGGTTTCCTCCCACACTCCAAAGACATACTGATACGGAATGTAGATTGTGAGCCCCATTGGGGACTGTGCCAATAATGTCTGTAAATTGTCTGAACTGTAAAGCGCTGCGGAATATGTTGGCGCTACATAAATAAAAAAAAGAAAAAAAAAGCTTCACTCCTGACTTTCTTTTCACTTGCAGGGGCGCTTCTGTGAGATACAAAACACACACACCACCTTTCTCTTTGGCTCCAACCAGACAGTAAACAACTTCCCCACAATCTCCCTGGGCCTCTGCTAAAACACTCCCCTTCTCCTGTGACTGTGTTAACCCTTCTAGTTGCTGGATGCTTCTGGAGCATAGCACTTCCTGTCTCCTGTGCTTGTGTTACTTCTAATAGTTGCTGGATGCTTTTAAAGCAACAGCACTACTTCTGCATGTCACAAAGAGAAAAAAGAAGGGAGGTGGAAAATCTTCTCCCTCCCTGACCAAGGTGCCTAGGAAAGGTCCCACCGACTCTCCTCTGATCCCCCTCTCCAACAGGTTCAAACTCTTGACGACCCCGCTGAGATGGGGGTGAGGTTCCAGAGGTAAAATCGGGACGGTCTTTGGGAGGTGGCGGGGTTCCTTCTCCAGAGGGGGTGTCTTCCTCGGGAGGTGGGCCAACCCTGGGTCCGGAGATGAGAAAGAGGTGGGAGGGATGAATATCTCGGTCTCTCTGAAAAGAAGAGGGGGGGCTTCGTCGTCCGGAGATGAACAGGCTAGGAAAATGGGTGGGGTAAAGAAAAAGGCCATCTAACTCGATCACTCGTGATGGCGGCACCCACCCCATTGACTCTGGCGTCCATTAATGTCGCTAGTATAAAGTCTGATGCGGCTAGATTTGCGGCTTTTGATTTTCTCACCCGATTTGAGGCTGAAATTTTGTTTTTGCAGGAGACCAGACTTACGGATATGGGGCCATATGCAAGGCGGAGAGCGAGTGGAGGTGTGGGTCCCCGTACTGGTCTCTTGTGGCCGAGCCGTGTAGCGGGGTGGCAGTCCTCTTTAAGACTGCATTGGTTGAATGCCTGTCACGGGTGTGTTGCCACGAAGATCGTCACGAGTACACAGCCTGACTTCTCGCAGCTGACTTGTTGGTGCTTTGTGTTTCTCGGCAGTGAGGGAGTTAATTCTCTCTCTCTCTCTGGGCTAGATGAGGTCCAGCCTCGCCCAGCTGCAATCAATACTTCTGTAGTGAGACTCCTTCATATACCTGCTGGTCTGTTTGGGAGGTGTCGGTGAAAGCATTTCATTTAGACTGACAGAGCGGATCGTGGTGTTTGGAGTTGCTGAGATAAGTGTATTTGGAAGTGTTTTTTCCCTTTCCTCGCTTTATCATTTATCTCCTTTCCCGTTGGTTTTCCCTCTGTTGTAGTTGAGTAGTTGTTTGTATGCAAGGTGGTTTTGGTTTTTCCCTTGTACTGTCTCGTTCGTCTAAATACTGTGTTTGGGCATATTATTTCTTGTTCCCTTTGGTTGTGATCGGGGTCCTTCTCAGGACTAGATTACTGAGGTGCAGGGATCTTCAGGAGGTAGGGGTTACGCTGGCGGCCTGGACCTCTGTACCTTTAACAGTACCTCCAGGTTGAGGGATTAGTCAGGGCCCCAGCTTAGGGTCAGCTTAGGCCCCCTACCTCCAGTATACAGAGACAGCGTGACATTTTCACCGACCCACTTAGTTTTTCTCCAGCTACTATGGATCCAGTAGCCGGTCTAGCTCGGCAATTGCAGAGTTTGTCCATGGAGCTGGCGGACGTTAGGTCCAAGGTTTGGCATCCTCAGGAGCAAGCCGGACCAGAACCTAAAGTAGCTCTCCCTGATAGGTTCACTGGGGGGCGGGACAAGTTTTTTGTTTTCCGGGAGGCATGTAAATTGTACTTTCGGCTGCGGCCTCGGTCATCGGGGAGTGAAGAACAAAGGGTGGGAATTGTCATCTCGCTCCTACAAGGGGACCCACAATCTTGGGCGTTCTCTCTTCCCCCGGGTTCCCCGGCTCTCCAGTCAGTGGATAGGTTTTTCGCTGCCCTGGGACTCGTATATGATGACCCAGATCGGATCTCCCTTGCTGAGTCTAAGTTACGTAGGATCCAGCAGGGAGATCGTCCGGCAGAGGAATTCTGTTCGGAGTTCCGTAGGTGGGCCACGGACACCCAGTGGAATGACCCGGCTCTTAGGAGCCAGTTTTGTCATGGTTTATCCGACAAATTACAGGATGTGTTGGCACAGTATGACTCTCCCGTGTCTCTGGAAGCCGCTATGGCCCTCGCTATTCGCGTGGACAGACGGCTTCGGGAGAGGTGCGGGATAACTCTACCCCCTGTGATGACTCCGGCTCCTACAAGGTCCCCTCATATGGTGGTTCCCCTGGTCAGTCCAGAGGAGCCTATGCAATTAGGAGGGACATCATTTCGGGGGAGGGGACCGGTGGTGCGCCATAAGGCAGGAAGGTGTTTCTTCTGCGGGAGAAAGGGACATTTTATTGGGGGGTGTCCATCCCGTCCCTTGCAGAGTGAAGAGTCGTCGGAAAACTGTTGATCCCAGGTTGTGTGGTGGACGGCAATCTGGGAGTAGGTATTTCGTCCCTAGGTTCGTCTCAGTTTCTCGTACCGGCGGAGGTGGTGGTGGGTACGAGAACTGAGAGGATATCTGTTCTTCTGGATAGTGGGGCCGGGGCTAATCTGGTTGATGCTCGGTTTGCCCGGGTTCAAGGTATGCGGTTGAGTGAGTTGGCTAAACCCATCCCCATATTCTCGATCGATGCCAGGCCTCTCGGGCAGGGAAGTTTTTTGCAAGTTGTGCATGACGTAAAACTTCAAGTGGGGGCAATACATAAAGAACTGTTGTCTTGCTATGTGTTGGAGGGTCTTCCCACTCCTATTGTGTTGGGCCTTCCTTGGTTAGCTAAGCATAACCCGGTTATTAATTGGCAAACCAGGGAGATAAGCCAATGGAGTAAATTCTGTAATAAAAACTGCATGAACACGGTCATTGGTGCGGTTACTCCTTGGGTCTTACCTCCATTTCTGGCGGACTTTGAGGATGTATTCTCGGAGAAAGGGTGTCAGGAACTACCTCCTCATCGCGTGTATGACTGTTCTGTAAAACTGCTCCCTGAGGCCAAGTTACCTAAAGCTAGGTTGTATAACCTTTCTGGTCCTGAGAGGCAGGCCATGAAGGATTATATCTCAGAAAGTCTGGCTAAGGGGCATATTAGACCTTCATCTTCACCGGTGGCTGTGGGGTTCTTCTTTGTTAAGAAGAAAGATGGAGGCCTACGCCCTTGCCTGGATTTCCGTGAACTTAATCGGATTACGGTCCGAGATCCGTATCCGCTCCCACTTATTCCCGATCTCTTTAATCAGATCGTGGGCGCCAAATGGTTCTCTAAGTTGGATCTCAGGGGGGCGTACAATCTGATTAGGATGAAGGAGGGGGATGAGTGGAAGACGGCGTTTAACACTCCGGAGGGGCATTATGAGAACCTTGTCATGCCATTCGGTCTGACTAATGCCCCGGCGGTGTTTCAACACTTTGTTAATGACATTTTTCGCCGCTTGGTGGGACAGTTTGTTGTCATATATCTGGATGATATCCTAATTTACTCGCCGGATCTGGTGTCTCATCAGGAGCACGTTAGGCAGGTGTTACAGATCTTGCGGGATAATAAACTGTATGCCAAGTGGGAAAAGTGTGTGTTCGCCGTACAGGAACTCCAGTTTTTAGGCTTCCTGGTTTCAGCGTCCGGTTTTCGTATGGACCCTGGGAAAGTGCGGGCAGTTCTTGAGTGGGATCGGCCAGAGAATCTTAAGGCACTACAACGTTTCCTGGGGTTTGCTAATTATTACCGGAAGTTCATTCGTAATTTCTCGTCCATGGTTAAGCCTCTCACTGACATGACTAAAAAGGGGACGGATTTTTCTAGGTGGTCTGACAAGGCTTGTCAAGCATTCTCCTCTTTGAAAAAATGCTTTGCCTCGGCGCCCATACTCATTCAACCTGATGCGTCTCAGCCATTCATTGTAGAGGTAGACGCTTCCGAGGTAGGGGTGGGAGCAGTATTGTCACAGGGTTCGTCCCCTGGTAAGTGGCATCCGTGCGCCTTTTTCTCTAAAAAATTGTCGTCCGCTGAGAGGAATTACGATGTCGGCAATAGGGAACTCTTGGCCATTAAGTTAGCTTTTGAGGAGTGGCGCCATTTTCTGGAGGGGGCTGTTCATCCGGTCACCGTCATCACCGATCACAAGAACCTGCTATATCTGGAGTCCGCGAAACGTCTGAATCCCAGACAAGCTAGGTGGTCATTGTTTTTTACCAGGTTTAATTTTGTCGTTACATATCGTCCTGGGTCAAAAAATGTAAAGGCGGATGCCTTATCTCGTAGTTTCCCGGGGGCCGGGAATACGGACGACCCGATTCCTATCCTTCAGGAGGGGGTGGTGGTTTCGGCAGTATGCTCTGAGCTGGAGGAGGAGGTATTGGAGGCTCAGGGGGACGCCCCTGTTGGACCTCCAGGGAGATTGTTTGTTCCAGATCAGTTGCGACAAAAGGTGATCGAGGCACACCATAACTCAGTTTTTGCAGGACACCCGGGGAGTAAAGCTACTGTGGATCTCCTCTCGCGTCGGTTTTGGTGGCCTAATTTACATAAGGAGGTGGTAACTTTTGTCGCGTCCTGTGGGGTTTGTGCGCGCTCTAAGACCTCACATACCCGTCCGTCTGGGGCCCTCTTACCTTTGAAGATCCCGGAGCGTCCTTGGACTCATCTGTCTATGGACTTTATTACGGACCTCCCTCCGTCTTCGGGTAAAACGGTCATACTCGTTGTAGTGGACAGGTTCAGCAAGATGGCACATTTTATCGCTCTTCCGGCTCTCCCTAATGCTAAAACTCTTGCGCAGGTGTTCATTGGGGAGATTGTGAGGCTTCACGGGGTACCCTCCGAGGTGGTGTCTGATCGGGGGTCTCAGTTTGTGTCTAAGTTCTGGAAGGCGTTTTGTGCACGGCGGGGGATGCAGTTGTCATTCTCATCGGCTTTTCATCCTCAGACCAATGGTCAGACGGAACGTATGAACCAGAGCTTGGAGACATATCTCCGGTGTTTTGTGTCAGAGAACCAGGAGGACTGGGCTTCTTTCTTACCTCTGGCAGAGTTTGCTCTTAATAATAGGCGGAGCGAGTCCACTGGTAAGTCCCCGTTTTTTGGGGCATATGGTTTTCACCCCCAGTTTTGTACTTTCAGTGGGGGGGGCTCTTCGGGGGTTCCTGAGGAGGAACGATTTTCCTCATCACTCGCTTCAGTATGGAGAGGGGTGCTGAAGAATCTGAATACTATGGGGAACCGATACAAACGTATGGCTGATAGGAGGAGAGTGTCTGGTCCGGACCTAAGTGTGAACAATCGGGTATGGTTGTCTACCAGGAATATAAAACTTAAGGTTCCCTCCTGGAAACTGGGTCCCAGGTTCATCGGGCCGTACAGAATCAGTTCTATTATTAATCCGGTGGCATTCCGTCTTGACCTCCCCCCTACGTTTAAAATTCACAACGTGTTTCACAGATCATTGCTTAAGAGGTATGTGGCGCCGGTGGTACCGTCACTTTTACCTCCCCCTCCAGTGGTTGTCAATGGTAACTTGGAGTTCCAGGTATCGAGGGTCATTGATTCACGCTTTAATCGCCGGTCCCTTCAGTACCTGGTTCATTGGAAGGGGTATGGTCCTGAGGAGAGGATGTGGGTTCCTGCGTCGGATATCAACGCAGACCGATTAGTTCGGGCCTTCCACACGACTCACCCGGATAAACCTGGCCCTGAGGGTCCGGAGGCCCCTCGTAGAAGGGGGGGTACTGTCACGGGTGTGTTGCCACGAAGATCGTCACGAGTACACAGCCTGACTTCTCGCAGCTGACTTGTTGGTGCTTTGTGTTTCTCGGCAGTGAGGGAGTTAATTCTCTCTCTCTCTCTGGGCTAGATGAGGTCCAGCCTCGCCCAGCTGCAATCAATACTTCTGTAGTGAGACTCCTTCATATACCTGCTGGTCTGTTTGGGAGGTGTCGGTGAAAGCATTTCATTCAGACTGACAGAGCGGATCGTGGTGTTTGGAGTTGCTGAGATAAGTGTATTTGGAAGTGTTTTTTCCCTTTCCTCGCTTTATCATTTATCTCCTTTCCCGTTGGTTTTCCCTCTGTTGTAGTTGAGAAGTTGTTTGTATGCAAGGTGGTTTTGGTTTTTCCCTTGTACTGTCTCGTTCGTCTAAATACTGTGTTTGGGCATATTATTTCTTGTTCCCTTTGGTTGTGATCGGGGTCCTTCTCAGGACTAGATTACTGAGGTGCAGGGATCTTCAGGAGGTAGGGGTTACGCTGGCGGCCTGGACCTCTGTACCTTTAACAGTACCTCCAGGTTGAGGGATTAGTCAGGGCCCCAGCTTAGGGTCAGCTTAGGCCCCCTACCTCCAGTATACAGAGACAGCGTGACAATGCCGGAGAGTTATCGAGGTAGAAATGGGGAGGTGCCTGGTCTTAGACGTCTTCATGAGGGGACAGGAGCTTCGGCTCATTAACATCTATGGTCCACAGTCAAAGTGGGACTGTAAATGTCTCTTCCTGAAGATTAAGCCCTGTCTTTTTACGAGCCGGCAGGTGGTCTTTGGAGGTGACTTTAATACTGTCACAAGGCTTCGTGATAGGGGAGGCTCCATTGACCGGCTGGCTTATGATAGTAATACTCTTAATAGCATAGCTAGTGACGCTCGCCTGGTGGATGTCCACATCCTGCACACCCCAGGTCACTGTGGTTTCACCTTTCATAGAGGTAGCTGCAGGTTAAGGATAGACAGGTTTTTTTTTGAAGGAGGAAGCCGTCTCTTGAGCAGTGTCCATTGCTGAGGTGGAGTTCTCTGATCACTGTCTGATTTATTTTTCTCTGAATGTTGCAGAAACCCCTCGGATGGGAAAAGGACTATGGAAGCTGAATTCGTCCCTCTTGGAGGATGCGGAGGTAAGACAATCCTTTGAGGACTTTCTTCAGAGCCAGGTACCGCTTTTGGATCTCTGTAGTGATAAGTCAGAGTGGTGGGAGATGTTCAAGGAACGGGTTGCGAGTTTCTTCCACCAGCTCTCGAGCCTCAGGAGCCTGAGCAGGTACCGCCTGTATCAGGAACTGAGGAGGAAACTCGAACATCTCGTCTCGACAGGAGATGACCGTGAGGGGATCTCCAGAGTGAAGTCCTTACTCAAGAGATGTCAGTACGATAGGCACACATCTTTGGTTTTGGAGAGGGATTTCGGGAGATACCGCTCGCCCAACCCTACAGAAACTGTAAGATGTCAGTGAGTTGTAAGGTGGTGACAGGTTTGGTTGATGGTACAGGTTCCCTGAACAGATCCAAATCAGGGATCCTGAATGTGATCAAATATTTCTACTCACACCTCTTGGGGAAGAAGGATCTGGATCGGTACGCGATGTCGGCTTTCCTGGCCGAGGCCATCCCTGAGCCAGGGGATGACCCCTTGCTTCACGTTTTGACAAAGGCAATCAGGGAAGAGGAAGTACGACTGGCCATTGATGGGCTTCAGCCTAAGAAATCGCCAGGTCCGGATGGGTTAAAATCCGAGTTTTATAAGACCTTTAGGGACTCCTTGGTCCCCCTCTTGACTGAGGTGTTTAACGAGCGTCTCTCCTCAGGCGCTCTTTCTCGGTCAATGAGGCAGTCGGCCCCTATTATCCTGTCAAAGGGTAAGGACTCGTCCCGCATTGAGAATTGGCGTCCCATAGCACTTCTCAATACGCACCGGAAGGTTCTAGCAAAGGTGCTGTTCAATCGGCTGGTGAAGTTTGCACCCCGGCTCCTTTCGGGGCTCAGCATTGCTCTGTTCCGGGCTGCAGAACTTTTAGTGCAGTACTCGGTGTCCGAGAGGCAGTGGAGCAGGGTAGGGTGGGCCATTGGAAGGGGTATTTGCTGTCTTTAGACCAGGCGAAGGCTTCTGATCGGGTTAACCATGATTACCTCTGGTCAGTCCTTCTGAGGTACGGTCTGCCTGGGGGGTTATTAAACTGGCTAAAGATCTTGTATGCGGGGGCAGAGACTTTCCCGCTTGTGAATGGTTGGTCTGGCCGCCCATTTGAGGTTGGGTCTGGGGTCCGCCAGGGCTGTCCTTTGAGCCCGCTGTTATGCGTGTTCGCGATAGATCCCCTTTTAAGAAGGATTGAGCGTGGGCCGTTGGCGGGAGCCACTCTGAGGGTGGTAGCGTATACCGATGACATCTCCCTTTTCGTATTCTCGGGTGAGGAGGCAGAGTGGGTCATGTCTGAGGTTGGTCGCTACTCGAAGGCTTCTGATCGGGTTAACCACGATTACCTCTGGTCAGTCCTTCTGAGGTACGGTCTGCCTGGGGGGTTCTTAAACTGGCTAAAGATCTTGTATGCGGGGGCAGAGACTTTCCCGCTTGTGAATGGTTGGTCTGGCTGCCCTTTTGAGGTTGGGTCATGTCTGAGGTTGGTCGCTACTCGGAGGCTTCTGGGTCCAGGATTAATTAGGAAAGGTACGAGATTCTCTGGCTGGGAGGGGGGAGACCCTAGCTTTGGTCTCCCGGACACTCTTCTAGAGCCCCAGGCTTCAGCAAAAACTCTAAGCATCGAATTTGGTCCAAGGTACTATCCCCAGCAAAATTGGGAGGGCAGACTTAAGATTGCCACCCAGAAGGTGGATCAGTGGATGGGTTGGTCTTTGACCCTGAGGGAAAGGGTTAGCCTGGTTAAGGTTTTTTTTGCTACCCTTGTTAATATACCTGGGCAGTGTCTGCATGTTGCCAGAGCCGCTCTGGACACGGGTCTACAGCCTGTTTTTCCAGATGTTATGGGGAATTGGCTGAACCTAGTCAAGCGAGAGGTCAAATATCGCACAAGGAGACTAGGAGGGTTGTGTATGGTCAACCTAGTGGTGTTTCTAGTAAACACATTCGTCAAGGGTAATATCGCCAACCTCTGGTCAGAGAGGGCTCCTCCGTGGGTATTCTCCTGCAGGGGATGGCTTCAGTTCTTCTTCCAGGAATGGGAGACAGGAGGGCAAGTGAAGTGCTATGCACATAGTATGGACATCTCCTGGCTTACACTACCCCGGTTCGGAAGGTAATCCGCCAGTGGGGTCTGGGAATGTGGGAGATCAGGACCATGTCGAGAAAATTCCTTCACAGGAGGGTCCTGTTGACTCATTTCCAGAAGCCCCTGGTGCTCAAAGATTGCCCAAGTCGGGATCTGGAGGGCGGGTTGAGGTTATTGAATTCTCCACGGGTCCCCTTGACTTTTTAGGACTTAGCTTGGCGCTGCTTCCATGGGAAACTGTATGTAAGGGACAACCTGAAGTTAGGAACTCCGAAGATCGGGGTTGTCCCCGTGAGCAGTGTTGTGACTCACAGAAAAGCATAAAAAACGCTTGGTAATACGTGTCCCATGGTCCCCAATGATAATCCGCTGTGCTGTGCACATGCTGCGGAAATTTCCGCTGCGGATTATCATTGCGGAAAAATACGCAGCATGCCCAATAATTTTGCGGACACGCAGCGTAATTGCCGCCATTGACTTGTGTTGAACCGCATATTATCCGTGTGAGCACATGTGCCCACGCTGATATCATGCGGTTCTCCAGGCCCAGGTACCATAGAACCTGTTAAAAAAAAGAATTTAAAATAAAAAATAAAGATTATACTCACCTACCGATGGCCCCCGGTCTACTCAGCAATGCGTCCGGTCTGTTGTATGGGTCGCGGTGGTGTGAAAGGACCTGCCATGACGTCATGTGACAGGTCATGCGACCGCTTGACGTCGGTGGTCGCGTGAACTGTCACATGACTAAATTACGTCATGGCAGGTCCTTTCACACCACCGCGACCCATACAACAGACCGGACAGAGCGGGAGAAAACACCGGGGGCCATCGGAAGGTGAGTATAATCTTTATTTTTTATTTTTTACCATTTTTATTCTTTTTTTTAAACTTTTACTTGGTCACACTGTATATGCCGGTTGCCGGTTGCATGGATTTATATAGTGTGAACAAGTTGTCAAGCACTTTCCAAGTGATGCTAAAATCTCTTGATAACCCGCATGCGGAAATGCTGCAAAAACGCTTCACAAACGCTTCTACCTGGCGGGAAAAACGCATGTACAATCTGCATGCACAATCCGCATGAGTTTTCCCTGCCAGGGAGAAGCTGAAAAAATCTGCAGCATTTCTGCATTGTGGGCACATAGCCTTAGCTAGAGGTGTTTTAAGCCAGGCGGCTTTGATGTTTCTTTCTGGGCGATGGAGCAGAGTTCTCTTTGTCAGGTGTGGTGTGATGTGTGTATGTGCGCCTGTAGTAATAAAATGCTTCTTCTCTCCTTGGGGAGGAGGAGATCTGGAAGGATCAAAAAGTGACGAGACAAGAGGAAAGGACAGAAGACAGCGAAGAGAGAAAGATGGAAGGAGGAGGCTTCTCTGAGAAAGAAGAAGACAGAGTGCTTTTTTGGGGGGGAGGGGTAATGCTGGACTCGGACGGTTGCCTTTTCTGGGGTTTGGATTTATTTATTGATTGTAAGTTTTATTTATTTATTTTTAAAGAGTTCACTACATACAGATTTATACAGCCACCACTAGAGGGAGCTCACTACATACAGATTTATACAGCCACCACTAGAGGGAGCTCACTACATACAGATTTATACAGCCACCACTAGAGGGAGCTCACTACATACAGATTTATACAGCCACCACTAGAGGGAGCTCACTACATACAGATTTATACAGCCACCACTAGAGGGAGCTCACTACATACAGATTTATACAGCCACCACTAGAGGGAGCTCACTACATACAGATTTGTACAGCCACCACTAGAGGGAGCTCACTACATACAGATTTATACAGCCACCACTAGAGGGAGCTCACTACATACAGATTTATACAGCCACCACTAGAGGGAGCTCACTACATACAGATTTATACAGCCACCACTAGAGGGAGCTCACTACATACAGATTTATACAGCCACCACTAGAGGGAGCTCACTATATACAGATTTATACAGCCACCACTAGAGGGAGCTCACTACATACAGATTTATACACCCACCACTAGTGGGAGCTCACTACATACAGATTTATACAGCCACCACTAGAGGGAGCTCACTACATACAGATTTATACAGCCACCACTAGAGGGAGCTCACTACATACAGATTTATACAGCCACCACTAGAAGGAGCTCACTACATACAGATTCATACAGCCACCACTAGAGGGAGCTCACTACATACAGATTTATACAGCCACCACTAGTGGGAGCTCACTACATACAGATTTATACAGTCACCACTAGAGGGAGCTCACTACATACAGATTTATACAGCCACCACTAGAGGGAGCTCACTACATACAGATTCATACAGCCACCACAAGAGGGAGCTCACTACATACAGATTTATACAGCCACCACTAGAGGGAGCTCACTACATACAGATTTATACAGCCACCACTAGAGGGAGCTCACTACATATAGATTTATACAGCCACCACTAGGGGGAGCTCACTACATACAGATTTATACAGCCACCACTAGAGGGAGCTCACTACATACAGATTTATACAGCCACCACTAGAGGGAGCTCACTACATACAGATTCATACAGCCACCACTAGAGGGAGCTCACTACATACAGATTTATACAGCCACCACTAGAGGGAGCTCACTACATACAGATTCATACAGCCACCACTAGAGGGAGCTCACTACATACAGATTCATACAGCCACCACTAGAGGGAGCTCACTACATACAGATTTATACAGCCACCACTAGAGGGAGCTCACTACATACAGATTTATACAGCCACCACTAGAGGGAGCTCACTACATACAGATTTATACAGCCACCACTAGAGGGAGCTCACTACATACAGATTTATACAGCCACCACTAGAGGGAGCTCACTACATACAGATTTATACAGCCACCACTAGAGGGAGCTCACTACATACAGATTTATACAGCCACCACTAGAGGGAGCTCACTACATACAGATTTATACAGCCACCACTAGAGGGAGCTCACTACATACAGATTTATACAGCCACCACTAGAGGGAGCTCACTACATACAGATTTATACAGCCACCACTAGAGGGAGCTCACTACATACAGATTTATACAGCCACCACTAGTGGGAGCTCACTACATACAGATTTATACAGCCACCACTAGAGGGAGCTCACTACATACAGATTTATACAGCCACCACTAGAGGGAGCTCACTACATACAGATTCATACAGCCACCACTAGAGGGAGCTCACTACATACAGATTCATACAGCCACCACTAGTGGGAGCTCACTACATACAGATTTATACAGCCACCACTAGAGGGAGCTCACTACATACAGATTTATACAGCCACCACTAGAGGGAGCTCACTACATACAGATTCATACAGCCACCACTAGAGGGAGCTCACTACATACAGATTTATAAAGTCACCACTAGGGGGAGCTCACTACATACAGATTTATACAGTCACCACTAGATGGAGCTCACTGCATACAGATTTATACAGCCACCACTAGAGGGAGCTCACTATATACAGATTTATACAGTCACCACTAGATGGAGCTCACTACATACAGATTTATACAGCCACCACTAGGGGGAGCTCACTACATACAGATTTATACAGCCACCACTAGGGGGAGCTCACTACATACAGATTTATACAGCCACCACTAGATGGAGCTCACTGCATACAGATTTATACAGTCACCACTAGGGGGAGCTCACTACATACAGATTTATACAGCCACCACTAGATGGAGCTCACTGCATACAGATTTATACAGCCACCACTAGGGGGAGCTCACTACATACAGATTTATACAGTCACCACTAGGGGGAGCTCACTACATACAGATTTATACAGCCACCACTAGATGGAGCTCACTATATACAGATTTATACAGCCACCACTAGGGGGAGCTCACTACATACAGATTTATACAGTCACCACTAGGGGGAGCTCACTACATACAGAAAACTCACCAGAATGACAGTGTGTAGTCCCCCACAAAGGTCTCGCTCTCTCGTACTAGGAAGGTGCCGTCCTTCCCTCCCGTCTCTGTGCAATACTCATGGAGCAGTTTCTCGGCAATATGGCGTCCATCACGCCCACCGCCCAACTTTCCATGGAACCACTTCTCAGTGAAGTGCAGCTCATTATTATTCATTTCCTGGATATAAATACAATTGCAGACATTTATTGGTCTATTGTGTGGCCTCGGAGAGGCGCTATAGCTTCACACTTGCTGGTGATGGCGTGTTCTGCCGTACTGGTGTCAGGTAAACCGTATGAGGCAGCAGCAGGACGCTCGGTTAATCCTCCGCCGTCCCCCACCAGACAACACATCAGCCTACAGCTATAAAAGAGAAGAACTTGCACTTTTTTCTATTTTTTTTTGATGTTGGCACATTTTCCCTTTGATACCTGTGGGTTGATGTGCATTGTGCTGACACTAGGGGGCACTATCCACACCACATCTCTATGTGTATATGAATCTGAGTGCGAGGTTCATCCCATCCGATGAGCCATGATGTCATCACACCAGGTGGTTGGTATATGACATCATCGGTGACTGGTGTGAGGTCAATGTGATAGAGGGTAATAGCGGCTGTTTGCAAATCCATCTGATACCGCGAGGAGGTAATCCTGACCTAGTCCTGCTCACACAGCTGAGGGTGACATTTTCTGCTTACTGACACACTGCATGGAGTCGCCAGCGGTGTGACCAGGACTGGGGTGGGTTTATCTGCCACCTGATGGCTGCAATGAAGACCAGCGGTGGCCATACAGTATGATCTGCCTTTACCTCTTTGGGCTCGGACTCCTCCTCGTCCTCGTTAGACTGGTACCGCGACGTCTCCTCCGAGTAGTAGATCTTGTTGCTGGTGAGAACAAAGTAATGTGGACTCCAGGTCTGCGGGGAGAACGTAGCAATGGAGGGGTTAAGAGATTGATGATGGGGGTGACCACCTCAAGGGGTAAAGATCTGCCATTCTAGCTGGGCGATATCCCGTGCAGTGATAACCGGTCGCCCGCTTTCCCTGCTCCCCCGGCATCTCGCTGCGTCTTACGGGCCACCTACATGATCAATGGGGTCCTCCAGGTACAGGATGCCATTCTTGATGGAGTTGCTGATGTCGTTCTCGGAGTAGCTGGCCGTGGACACCTCCTCGTACAGGTTTCCTTCCACCAGCTTCTTGTGCTGAGGAGAAGGGCAGGGTGGTGAGGGCGCCGGCACATGCGGGTAACGTCGCCCCAGGCTGCGCCCACGTCTTACCTTTATCAGGATCTTCTTCTTCAGCTGATTAGGAGATGGCAGCTCCTCGGCGTTTATATCCACCGGTTTGGTGAGCAGCATGTCCCCAAATACCTTCTTGAAGTAGAAGGCCATGTTCCTCTGCTGCATGACGCTGCAGTGGTCCTCTATGGACAGGATGACCGGGAACCTGCGGCACAAAGCTTTACTGTGACCCCCGGACGGGCACGGAGCCCGCAGCGCCACACGTGGCAATCACATGGCTCTTACTCTGATGTGACGAAGGCGTTCTCCTTAATGGTGTGCAGCACATCCAGGAACTTGATCTTGGACGTCAGTGTGTGCCCGTGGTAGATGATCGGCAGGTCATCCGGCCCATCCCAGCAATCCACTGGTTAATCAGCAACAACACATACATGGTTAACAAGAAATACATTTTCTGGCAGCTAGAAAGAGCATCTCTTCCTCCAGAGGACCCTGCACATGAGTGGTTACAATTACGGTGTAATACTTCACTTCTCCTGCGGAGGCGCTGCAGGAAAACTGAGCAGTTACTGCTGATCGCAGAGGATCCAATCTGCGGAAAATCCTGTGATCAGACTATGGTCGAGGGACTGTCCAAAGCAAATAGGGACGGTGCACAGAATATAATAGCGGCTATATCACCCACACCTCTAAGAAAGGGTTAATCAGCAGACGTGGCGGGGTGAGCGCCGGCGGTGATGTCACATCTGGTGATAATTGGTGGCAGCTCGGCAGCCTAATAATAATGGTATTTATAACAGCTGCTGGTTATTATGTACAGCGAGGGCAGGAAATCAATCATCTGTGCACACAGTGTATATACACATACTGTGCAAATATATATCTATATATACATATATACTGTGCAAACATATTCACACTGTGCAAATATATAAAAAAATAAAGGGAACACTTAAACAACAGAATATAACTCCAAGTAAATGAAACTTCTGTGAAATCAAACTGTCCACTTAGGAAGCAACACTGATTGACAATCAATTTCACATGCTGTTGTGCAAATGGAATAGACGATAGATGGAAATTATTGGCAATTATCAAGACACCCTCAATAAAGGAGTGGTTCTGCAGGTGGGACCACAGACCACATCTCAGTACCAATGCTTTCTGGCTGATGTTTTGGTCACTTTTGAATGTTGGTTGTGCTTTCACACTCGTGGCAGCATGAGACAGACTCTACAACCCACAGAAGTTGCTCAGGTAGTGCAGTTCATCCAGGATGGCACATCAATGCGAGCTGTGGCAAGAAGGTTTGCTGTGTCTGTCAGCGTAGTGTCCAGAGGCTGGAGGCGCTATCAGGAGACAGGCCAGTACACCAGGAGACGTGGAGGGGACCGTAGGAGGGCAACAACCCAGCAGCAGGACCGCTACCTCCGCCTTTGTGCAAGGAGGATCAGGAGGAGCACTGCCAGAGCCCTGCAAAATGACCTCCAGCAGGCCACAAATGTGCATGTGTCTGCACAAACGGTTAGAAACCGACTCCATGAGGGTGGTATGAGGGCCCGACGTCCACAGATGGGGGTTGTGCTCACAGTCCAACACCGTTGAGGACGCTTGCCATTTGCCACAGAACACCAGGATTGGCAAAGTGGCCACTGGCGCCCTGTGCTCTTCACAGATGAAAGCAGGTTCACACTGAGCACATGTGACAGACGTGACAGAGTCTGGAGACGCCGTGGAGAGCGATCTGCTGCCTGCAACATCCTTCAGCATGAGCGGTCTGGCAGTGGGTCAGTAATGGTGTGGGGTGGCATTTCTTTGGAGGGCCGCACAGCCCTCCATGTGCTCAACAGAGGTAGCCTGACTGCCATTAGGTACAGAGATGAGATCCTCAGACCCCTTGTGAGACCATATGCTGGTGCGGTTGGCCCTGGGCTCCTCCTAATGCAGGACAATGCCAGACCTCATGTGGCTGGAGTGTGTCAGCAGTTCCTGCAAGATGAAGGCATTGAAGCTATGGACTGGCCGCCCGTTCCCCAGACCTGAATCCGATTGAGCACATCTGGGACATCATGTCTCGCTCCATCCACCAACGTCACGTTGCACCACAGACTGTCCAGGAGTTGGCGGATGCTTTAGTCCAGGTCTGGGAGGAGATCCCACAGGAGACCATCCACAACCTCATCAGGAGCATGCCCAGGCGTTGTAGGGAGGTCATACAGGCACGTGGAGGACACACACAATACTCAGCCTCATCAGGAGCATGCCCAGGCGTTGTAGGGAGGTCATACAGGCACGTGGAGGCCACACACAATACTGATCCTCATCAGGAGCATGCCCAGGCGTTGTAGGGAGGTCATACAGGCACGTGGAGGCCACACACAATACTCAGCCTCATCAGGAGCATGTCCAGGCGTTGTAGGGAGGTCATACAGGCACGTGGAGGCCACACACAATACTCAGCCTCATCAGGAGCATGCCCAGGCGTTGTAGGGAGGTCATACAGGCACGTGGAGGCCACACACAATACTCAGCCTCATCAGGAGCATGCCCAGGCGTTGTAGGGAGGTCATACAGGCACGTGGAGGCCACACACAATACTCAGCCTCATCAGGAGCATGCCCAGGCATTGTAGGGAGGTCATACAGGCACGTGGAGGCCGCACACAATACTCAGCCTCATCAGGAGCATGTCCAGGCGTTGTAGGGAGGTCATACAGGCACGTGGAGGCCACACACAATACTCAGCCTCATCAGGAGCATGTCCAGGCGTTGTAGGGAGGTCATACAGGCACGTGGAGGCCACACACAATACTCAGCCTCATCAGGAGCATGCCCAGGCGTTGTAGGGAGGTCATACAGGCACGTGGAGGCCACACACAATACTCAGCCTCATCAGGAGCATGCCCAGGCGTTGTAGGGAGGTCATACAGGCACGTGGAGGCCACACACAATACTCAGCCTCATCAGGAGCATGCCCAGGCGTTGTAGGGAGGTCATACAGGCACGTGGAGGCCGCACACAATACTCAGCCTCATCAGGAGCATGCCCAGGCGTTGTAGGGAGGCCATACAGGCACGTGGAGGCCACACACAATACTCAGCCTCATTGTGACTTGTTTTAAGGACATTACATCACAGTTGGATCAGCCTGTAGTGTGTTTTCCACTTTAATTTTGGGGGTGACTCCAAATCCAGGCCTCCATTGGTTAATAAATGTGATTTCCATTGATGATTTTTGTGTGATTTTGTTGTCAGCACATTCAACTTTGTACAGAACAAAGTATATATGTCTGTGTATGTATGTATATATATATATATATATATATATATATATATATATATATACACACACACAGTACAGACCAAAAGTTTGGACACACCTTCTCATTTTAAGATTTTTCTGTATTTTCATGACTATGAAAATTGTACATTCACACTGAAGGCATCAAAACTATGAATTACCACATGTGGAATTATATACTCAACAAAAAAGTGTGAAACAACTAAAAATATGTCTTATATTCTAGGTTCTTCAAAGTAGCCACCTTTTGCTTTGATGACTGCTTTGCACACTCTTGGCATTCTCTTGATGCGCTTCAAGAGGTATTATATAAAATGATATAATATATACACACAGTCAATATAAAAAGTCTACACGCCCCTGATAAAATGCCAGGTTTTTGTTATGTAAATAATCATAAATATTTCAGAACTTTTTCCACTCTTATTGTCGCCCATAATCTGTACAAATCCATTGCGAAACAAACTGAAATCTTTTCGAGTGGAAAAAGAAAGATGAAGAAGTAAAATAATCTGGTTGCATAAATCTGCACACCCTTACACTAATGCATAGTTGCAGTCCCTGGGAGCTTCTGGCAGCGTTCAGTGTTTTTGGGTCGAGGTCTATCAGCGCGGGACATCTAGAATTGGCGATCTTTGCCGGCTCCTCCACATCTGTCAGATTGCGGGGGCATCTCCTCTGTACAGCGCCCTCTTCAGGTCACCACAGATTGTCCCTTGGGTTCAGACCTGGGCTAGGCTGTTCCAGAACTTCTATCATCTGGAGAAGACATTATTTTGGTGATTTGGAGGTCGCTTAGGGTTGCTGTCGCTTAAAGGTGAAATTCCTCCTCATCTTCAGCTTTATAGCAGAGGCCGGAAGGTTTTGTTGCAAAATTGACTCATATTTGTTCTGTTCATAATTCCCTCCATTTTGACTAGAGCCCCAGTTCCAGCTGCCACAACCAGCCCCAGAGCACAGTGCTGCCCCCACCATGCCTCACTGTGGGGATGGTGATCTTCTGGTGATGCGCGGTGTCGGCTTTGTGCCTTCTGGAATTATGGTCACACCTTGGTCTCATCAGGCTTTTTGCAGATTTATGCAGATTGTAGGCTTCGGCATGACGGCGGCCGAGCACTGACTGATATTTACTATGAGGTCACATGTGATTGGCTTATTCCGAACACAACCACATCCTCCATTATAAGAGGGGGCTCACACTTATGCAACCACATTATTTTAGTTTTTGTTCACTTTATTTCCAACTCAAAATAATTTCAGCTCGTTTCCCAAAGGATTTGTACAGGTGGAAAAGGTCTGAAATTACTTTTTAGATGAAAAAAAAATCTGGCATTTTACCAGGGGTGTGTAGACTTTATATATCCACGGTATACACATCTACTGCATAGGGTGGAGACATTGCAATGTAAAGGGCCGGTGTCCAGTCTGCTCTGAATGCAGCTCAATCCTTATACAATGAAAACGGGTAACTTGTCATCGTTTTCACAATCTCTGCTTGCTGCCAGTAGATGGAAACATTCTCATTTACACCTTGAGGTTTGTTACAATGTATCGGTGCAGACATTCCTCTCTCTCCTGCACTGGTATTATATAATAAACTGCAGCTGTGTGAACAGGAGTGTAAGTCAGAAAGGAAAACAATGAAGGCCCCTGTTTACTGACAGCAAGCAGAGATCTCGCCACCGCTCAGATGTCTGCGGAAATCTACGAGGTAAGAAGCGGCGGCTGCTTTCTGCTCCGGTATCGTATACCTGGCTCCTCGGGTGCCGACATCACTCTGCGGCTACAAAGGCCGCTCCACCTGTATACTCTTCTCGCCATGCCCACAATCATGGAGGCCTCCACATCGGAGTCACCGCCCTGTACACCCTTACCGGCACCGTCCTGCGGAGGCGCTGCAGTGATAACGCGCGTGCTGTTACTGAACGTGGAGGACACGACACTTACGCTCGATGCAGCGACAGCCCATGCGGAGGCAGCGGGAGTACGCCTCTAGGGAGGACTCGCTGGAGAACTGATCGCCTGTCAGATACCTGCGAGAGAACAGCGGAGAGAGGCATGTGAAGGCATCAGGGGGCGGACCCTCTATGCCCCCCATCCCTACTTATGTGTGCGGTAAGGACAGGAAGTGAAAAGGGGCGGGATCCCTAAAAACCGCGGATGACACCGGAAAGTTCTGGAACCTTCTAACAGACATGGGGTCACGTTTATTAACCATTTGTGACAGTTTTTCTAATATTCGTGGCCTCTGTTCTGGTTTTCTTATGGAATTAAATTGGCCTGGCACAGTAATTAGTTATAAAAAAAAAGGCCTATGTTGTAGCATAAAAGCTGGCAGGTCGGGGGGGCCTAAAGCATGGAGAATGGAGGCGACAAGAAGAGTCATAAAAAAGTCAATATTAAGTGACAAACAATTATTCTGGAATGGAAACACAATGAAAAAAAAAAATTACCAGGAACAAAAACGATTGTGCGGTCAGTGAGCGGAAACGGCACGAGGAAGTCTCCCAATGATAAGTCTGTGACCCTGGCACTGATACACTGAGACGAGCCTGCAGCTGTGTCAGGTCTGTGGCCGTGCTTACGTGTTATGCGAGGAGGAGATCCAGTACTGGGACAAGGGGCGGCTCATCTCCTCCGGCGCCGCGCTCTCACACTGGGAATCCATGATGGAATTCTCTTTGGAGAACAGATATGTCAGGAACTGGGGGCGCAAGAACAAAGTGTGACCACCAGGTGGCGCTACACCAGCATCATACAGTGCACTGAGAGCATAACTCCCAGCATCTCCCGGACAGGTGGCAGCTCTAATTACCTCATTACAGTATGACCGCATATCATATACAAAATGCAAATGCATATAGACTCACATCCAGAGCTGTATTCACAATACTGCTTTTACATATTGTCTATATACTTGTCACACCCAGAGCTGAATTCAGACTTCTGCTGTAACATCATATCTTATACACGTGGTCAAAATTGTTGGTCCCCCTCGTTTAATGAAAGAAAAACCCACAATGGTCACAGAAATAACTTGAATCTGACAAAAGTAATAATAAATTAAAAATCTATGAAAATGAACAAATGAAAGTCAGACATTAAACTCCTGAAATCGGCCTGGACAGAAATGATGGGACCCCTGAAAATAATGTGACAAAAGGGACATGTTTAATCAAGTTGTGTCCAGTAATTATCATCACAGGGGTCTACAATCCTGTAATCAGTCAGTGGCCTGTATATAGACCTACAGATACTCACTGTGCCTGTATATAGAGCTACAGATACTCACTGTGCTGTATATAGGACTACAGATACTCACTGTGCTGTATATAGAGCTACAGATACTCACTGTGCTGTATATAGGGCTACACATACTCACTGTGCTGTATATAGGGCTACAGATACTCACTGTGCTGTATATAGGGCTACAGATACTCACTGTGCTGTATATAGACCTACAGATACTCACTGTGCTGTATATAGAGCTACAGATACTCACTGTGCCTGTATATAGAGCTACAGATACTCACTGTGCTGTATATAGAGCTACAGATACTCACTGTGCTGTATATAGAGCTACAGATACTCACTGTGCCTGTATATAGACCTACAGATACTCACTGTGCTGTATATAGGGCTACAGATACTCACTGTGCTGTATATAGGACTACAGATACTCACTGTGCTGTATATAGGTCTACAGATACTCACTGTGCCTGTATATAGAGCTACAGATACTCACTGTGCCTGTATATAGAGCTACAGATACTCACTGTGCCTGTATATAGAGCTACAGATACTCACTGTGCTGTATATAGGACTACAGATACTCACTGTGCTGTATATAGGTCTACAGATACTCACTGTGCCTGTATATAGAGCTACAGATACTCACTGTGCTGTATATAGGGCTACAGATACTCACTGTGCTGTATATAGGGCTACAGATACTCACTGTGCTGTATATAGGGCTACAGATACTCACTGTGCCTGTATATAGGGCTACAGATACTCACTGTGCCTGTATATAGGGCTACAGATACTCACTGTGCTGTATATAGAGCTACAGATACTCACTGTGCTGTATATAGGTCTACAGATACTCACTGTGCCTGTATATAGAGCTACAGATACTCACTGTGCTGTATATAGGGCTACAGATACTCACTGTGCTGTATATAGGGCTACAGATACTCACTGTGCTGTATATAGGGCTACAGATACTCACTGTGCCTGTATATAGGGCTACAGATACTCACTGTGCCTGTATATAGGGCTACAGATACTCACTGTGCCTGTATATAGAGCTACAGATACTCACTGTGCCTGTATATAGAGCTACAGATACTCACTGTGCCTGTATATAGGACTACAGATACTCACTGTGCCTGTATATAGAGCTACAGATACTCACTGTGCCTGTATATAGAGCTACAGATACTCACTGTGCCTGTATATAGGGCTACAGATACTCACTGTGCCTGTATATAGGGCTACAGATACTCACTGTGCTGTATATAGGGCTACAGATACTCACTGTGCTGTATATAGGGCTACAGATACTCACTGTGCTGTATATAGGGCTACAGATACTCACTGTGCCTGTATATACAGCTACAGATACTCACTGTGCCTGTATATAGAGCTACAGATACTCACTGTGCCTGTATATAGGGCTACAGATACTCACTGTGCCTGTATATAGGGCTACAGATACTCACTGTGCTGTATATAGAGCTACAGATAATCACTGTGCCTGTATATAGGACTACAGATACTCACTGTGCCTGTATATAGGACTACAGATACTCACTGTGCCTGTATATAGAGCTACAGATACTCACTGTGCTGTATATAGAGCTACAGATACTCACTGTGCCTGTATATAGGGCTACAGATACTCACTGTGCTGTATATAGGGCTACAGATACTCACTGTGCCTGTATATAGGGCTACAGATACTCACTGTGCTGTATATAGGACTACAGATACTCACTGTGCCTGTATATAGGGCTACAGATACTCACTGTGCTGTATATAGGACTACAGATACTCACTGTGCTGTATATAGAGCTACAGATACTCACTGTGCTGTATATAGGGCTACAGATACTCACTGTGCTGTATATAGGACTACAGATACTCACTGTGCTGTATATAGGGATACAGATACTCACTGTGCCTGTATATAGAGCTACAGATACTCACTGTGCTGTATATAGGGATACAGATACTCACTGTGCCTGTATATAGGGCAACAGATACTCACTGTGCTGTATATAGAGCTACAGATACTCACTGTGCCTGTATATAGAGCTACAGATACTCACTGTGCTGTATATAGGGATACAGATACTCACTGTGCTGTATATAGAGCTACAGATACTCACTGTGCTGTATATAGGGATACAGATACTCACTGTGCCTGTATATAGAGCTACAGATACTCACTGTGCTGTATATAGGGATACAGATACTCACTGTGCTGTATATAGGACTACAGATACTCACTGTGCTGTATATAGGGCTACAGATACTCACTGTGCCTGTATATAGAGCTACAGATACTCACTGTGCTGTATATAGGGATACAGATACTCACTGTGCTGTATATAGAGCTACAGATACTCACTGTGCTGTATATAGGGATACAGATACTCACTGTGCTGTATATAGAGCTACAGATACTCACTGTGCTGTATATAGGGCAACAGATACTCACTGTGCCTGTATATAGAGCTACAGATACTCACTGTGCTGTATATAGGGCTACAGATACTCACTGTGCTGTATATAGAGCTACAGATACTCACTGTGCCTGTATATAGGGCTACAGATACTCACTGTGCTGTATATAGAGCAACAGATACTCACTGTGCTGTATATAGGGCTACAGATACTCACTGTGCCTGTATATAGAGCTACAGATACTCACTGTGCTGTATATAGAGCTACAGATACTCACTGTGCTGTATATAGAGCTACAGATACTCACTGTGCCTGTATATAGGGCTACAGATACTCACTGTGCTGTATATAGGGCTACAGATACTCACTGTGCCTGTATATAGAGCTACAGATACTCACTGTGCTGTATATAGGACTACAGATACTCACTGTGCTGTATATAGGGCTACAGATACTCACTGTGCCTGTATATAGAGCTACAGATACTCACTGTGCTGTATATAGGACTACAGATACTCACTGTGCTGTATATAGGGCTACAGATACTCACTGTGCTGTATATAGGGCTACAGATACTCACTGTGCTGTATATAGAGCTACAGATACTCACTGTGCTGTATATAGAGCTACAGATACTCACTGTGCTGTATATAGGACTACAGATACTCACTGTGCCTGTATATAGGGCTACAGATACTCACTGTGCTGTATATAGAGCTACAGATACTCAGTGTGCTGTATATAGAGCTACAGATACTCACTGTGCTGTATATAGAGCTACAGATACTCACTGTGCTGTATATAGAGCTACAGATACTCACTGTGCTGTATATAGAGCTACAGATACTCACTGTGCTGTATATAGAGCTACAGATACTCACTGTGCTGTATATAGAGCTACAGATACTCACTGTGCTGTATATAGAGCTACAGATACTCACTGTGCTGTATATAGGGCTACAGATACTCACTGTGCTGTATATAGGGCTACAGATACTCACTGTGCCTGTATATAGGACTACAGATACTCACTGTGCTGTATATAGGGCTACAGATACTCACTGTGCTGTATATAGGGCTACAGATACTCACTGTGCCTGTATATAGGACTACAGATACTCACTGTGCTGTATATAGGGCTACAGATACTCACTGTGCTGTATATAGGGCTACAGATACTCACTGTGCCTGTATATAGAGCTACAGATACTCACTGTGCTGTATATAGAGCTACAGATACTCACTGTGCTGTATATAGGGCTACAGATACTCACTGTGCCTGTATATAGGGCTACAGATACTCACTGTGCTGTATATAGAGCTACAGATACTCACTGTGCTGTATATAGAGCTACAGATACTCACTGTGCTGTATATAGAGCTACAGATACTCACTGTGCTGTATATAGGACTACAGATACTCACTGTGCTGTATATAGGGCTACAGATACTCACTGTGCTGTATATAGGGCTACAGATACTCACTGTGCTGTATATAGAGCTACAGATACTCACTGTGCTGTATATAGGGCTACAGATACTCACTGTGCTGTATATAGAGCTACAGATACTCACTGTGCTGTATATAGGGCTACAGATACTCACTGTGCTGTATATAGAGCTACAGATACTCACTGTGCTGTATATAGGGCTACAGATACTCACTGTGCTGTATATAGAGCTACAGATACTCACTGTGCTGTATATAGGGCTACAGATACTCACTGTGCTGTATATAGGGCTACAGATACTCACTGTGCTGTATATAGGGCTACAGATACTCACTGTGCTGTATATAGAGCTACAGATACTCACTGTGCTGTATATAGGGCTACAGATACTCACTGTGCTGTATATAGAGCTACAGATACTCACTGTGCTGTATATAGGGCTACAGATACTCACTGTGCTGTATATAGGGCTACAGATACTCACTGTGCCTGTATATAGGGCTACAGATACTCACTGTGCTGTATATAGAGCTACAGATACTCACTGTGCTGTATATAGGGCTACAGATACTCACTGTGCTGTATATAGAGCTACAGATACTCACTGTGCTGTATATAGAGCTACAGATACTCACTGTGCTGTATATAGGGCTACAGATACTCACTGTGCCTGTATATAGGGCTACAGATACTCACTGTGCCTGTATATAGAGCTACAGATACTCACTGTGCTGTATATAGGGCTACAGATACTCACTGTGCTGTATATAGGACTACAGATACTCACTGTGCTGTATATAGAGCTACAGATACTCACTGTGCCTGTATATAGGGCTACAGATACTCACTGTGCTGTATATAGAGCTACAGATACTCACTGTGCTGTATATAGGGCTACAGATACTCACTGTGCTGTATATAGGGCTACAGATACTCACTGTGCCTGTATATAGAGCTACAGATACTCACTGTGCTGTATATAGAGCTACAGATACTCACTGTGCTGTATATAGGGCTACAGATACTCACTGTGCCTGTATATAGAGCTACAGATACTCACTGTGCTGTATATAGGGCTACAGATACTCACTGTGCTGTATATAGAGCTACAGATACTCACTGTGCTGTATATAGGGCTACAGATACTCACTGTGCTGTATATAGGGCTACAGATACTCACTGTGCTGTATATAGGACTACAGATACTCACTGTGCTGTATATAGGACTACAGATACTCACTGTGCCTGTATATAGAGCTACAGATACTCACTGTGCCTGTATATAGAGCTACAGATACTCACTGTGCTGTATATAGGGCTACAAATACTCACTGTGCCTGTATATAGAGCTACAGATACTCACTGTGCCTGTATATAGAGCTACAGATACTCACTGTGCCTGTATATAGAGCTACAGATACTCACTGTGCTGTATATAGGGCTACAGATACTCACTGTGCTGTATATAGAGCTACAGATACTCACTGTGCCTGTATATAGAGCTACAGATACTCACTGTGCCTGTATATAGAGCTACAGATACTCACTGTGCCTGTATATAGGGCTACAGATACTCACTGTGCTGTATATAGGGCTACAGATACTCACTGTGCTGTATATAGAGCTACAGATACTCACTGTGCTGTATATAGAGCTACAGATACTCACTGTGCTGTATATAGAGCTACAGATACTCACTGTGCTGTATATAGGACTACAGATACTCACTGTGCCTGTATATAGGGCTACAGATACTCACTGTGCCTGTATATAGGGCTACAGATACTCACTGTGCCTGTATATAGAGCTACAGATACTCACTGTGCTGTATATAGAGCTACAGATACTCACTGTGCCTGTATATAGAGCTACAGATACTCACTGTGCCTGTATATAGAGCTACAGATACTCACTGTGCCTGTATATAGAGCTACAGATACTCACTGTGCTGTATATAGAGCTACAGATACTCACTGTGCCTGTATATAGGGCTACAGATACTCACTGTGCTGTATATAGAGCTACAGATACTCACTGTGCCTGTATATAGAGCTACAGATACTCACTGTGCTGTATATAGAGCTACAGATACTCACTGTGCCTGTATATAGGACTACAGATACTCACTGTGCCTGTATATGGACTACAGATACTCACTGTGCCAGTATATAGGGCTACAGATACTCACTGTGCTGTATATAGAGCTACAGATACTCACTGTGCTGTATATAGAGCTACAGATACTCACTGTGCCTGTATATAGGACTACAGATACTCACTGTGCCTGTATATAGGACTACAGATACTCACTGTGCCTGTATATAGAGCTACAGATACTCACTGTGCTGTATATAGAGCTACAGATACTCACTGTGCTGTATATAGGACTACAGATACTCACTGTGCCTGTATATAGAGCTACAGATACTCACTGTGCCTGTATATAGGACTACAGATACTCACTGTGCTGTATATAGGGCTACAGATACTCACTGTGCTGTATATAGAGCTACAGATACTCACTGTGCCTGTATATAGGACTACAGATACTCACTGTGCTGTATATAGGACTACAGATACTCACTGTGCTGTATATAGGGCTACAGATACTCACTGTGCCTGTATATAGAGCTACAGATACTCACTGTGCCTGTATATAGGGCTACAGATACTCACTGTGCTGTATATAGGGCTACAGATACTCACTGTGCTGTATATAGAGCTACAGATACTCACTGTGCCTGTATATAGGACTACAGATACTCACTGTGCCTGTATATAGGACTACAGATACTCACTGTGCCTGTATATAGGACTACAGATACTCACTGTGCCTGTATATAGAGCTACAGATACTCACTGTGCTGTATATAGAGCTACAGATACTCACTGTGCCTGTATATAGGACTACAGATACTCACTGTGCCTGTATATAGGACTACAGATACTCACTGTGCTGTATATAGGACTACAGATACTCACTGTGCTGTATATAGAGCTACAGATACTCACTGTGCCTGTATATAGGACTACAGATACTCACTGTGCCTGTATATAGGACTACAGATACTCACTGTGCTGTATATAGAGCTACAGATACTCACTGTGCTGTATATAGGGCTACAGATACTCACTGTGCCTGTATATAGGGCTACAGATACTCACTGTGCTGTATATAGAGCTACAGATACTCACTGTGCTGTATATAGAGCTACAGATACTCACTGTGCCTGTATATAGGGCTACAGATACTCACTGTGCTGTATATAGGGCTACAGATACTCACTGTGCTGTATATAGAGCTACAGATACTCACTGTGCCTGTATATAGGACTACAGATACTCACTGTGCCTGTATATAGGACTACAGATACTCACTGTGCCTGTATATAGGGCTACAGATACTCACTGTGCTGTATATAGAGCTACAGATACTCACTGTGCTGTATATAGAGCTACAGATACTCACTGTGCTGTATATAGAGCTACAGATACTCACTGTGCTGTATATAGGGCTACAGATACTCACTGTGCTGTATATAGAGCTACAGATACTCACTGTGCTGTATATAGAGCTACAGATACTCACTGTGCTGTATATAGAGCTACAGATACTCACTGTGCTGTATATAGGGCTACAGATACTCACTGTGCTGTATATAGAGCTACAGATACTCACTGTGCCTGTATATAGAGCTACAGATACTCACTGTGCCTGTATATAGGGCTACAGATACTCACTGTGCTGTATATAGGACTACAGATACTCAATGTGCCTGTATATAGGGCTACAGATACTCACTGTGCCTGTATATAGGACTACAGATACTCACTGTGCCTGTATATAGGGCTACAGATACTCACTGTGCCTGTATATAGAGCTACAGATACTCACTGTGCCTGTATATAGGGCTACAGATACTCACTGTGCTGTATATAGGACTACAGATACTCACTGTGCTGTATATAGAGCTACAGATACTCACTGTGCTGTATATAGGACTACAGATACTCACTGTGCTGTATATAGAGCTACAGATACTCACTGTGCTGTATATAGGACTACAGATACTCACTGTGCTGTATATAGAGCTACAGATACTCACTGTGCCTGTATATAGGGCTACAGATACTCACTGTGCTGTATATAGGGCTACAGATACTCACTGTGCTGTATATAGAGCTACAGATACTCACTGTGCTGTATATAGGACTACAGATACTCACTGTGCTGTATATAGGACTACAGATACTCACTGTGCTGTATATAGGGCTACAGATACTCACTGTGCCTGTATATAGGGCTACAGATACTCACTGTGCCTGTATATAGAGCTACAGATACTCACTGTGCTGTATATAGGGCTACAGATACTCACTGTGCTGTATATAGGACTACAGATACTCACTGTGCTGTATATAGAGCTACAGATACTCACTGTGCCTGTATATAGGGCTACAGATACTCACTGTGCTGTATATAGAGCTACAGATACTCACTGTGCTGTATATAGGGCTACAGATACTCACTGTGCTGTATATAGGGCTACAGATACTCACTGTGCCTGTATATAGAGCTACAGATACTCACTGTGCTGTATATAGAGCTACAGATACTCACTGTGCTGTATATAGGGCTACAGATACTCACTGTGCCTGTATATAGAGCTACAGATACTCACTGTGCTGTATATAGGGCTACAGATACTCACTGTGCTGTATATAGAGCTACAGATACTCACTGTGCTGTATATAGGGCTACAGATACTCACTGTGCTGTATATAGGGCTACAGATACTCACTGTGCTGTATATAGGACTACAGATACTCACTGTGCTGTATATAGGACTACAGATACTCACTGTGCCTGTATATAGAGCTACAGATACTCACTGTGCCTGTATATAGAGCTACAGATACTCACTGTGCTGTATATAGGGCTACAGATACTCACTGTGCCTGTATATAGAGCTACAGATACTCACTGTGCCTGTATATAGAGCTACAGATACTCACTGTGCCTGTATATAGAGCTACAGATACTCACTGTGCTGTATATAGGGCTACAGATACTCACTGTGCTGTATATAGAGCTACAGATACTCACTGTGCCTGTATATAGAGCTACAGATACTCACTGTGCCTGTATATAGAGCTACAGATACTCACTGTGCCTGTATATAGGGCTACAGATACTCACTGTGCTGTATATAGGGCTACAGATACTCACTGTGCTGTATATAGAGCTACAGATACTCACTGTGCTGTATATAGAGCTACAGAAACTCACTGTGCTGTATATAGAGCTACAGATACTCACTGTGCTGTATATAGGACTACAGATACTCACTGTGCCTGTATATAGGGCTACAGATACTCACTGTGCCTGTATATAGGGCTACAGATACTCACTGTGCCTGTATATAGAGCTACAGATACTCACTGTGCTGTATATAGAGCTACAGATACTCACTGTGCTGTATATAGAGCTACAGATACTCACTGTGCTGTATATAGAGCTACAGATACTCACTGTGCCTGTATATAGGACTACAGATACTCACTGTGCCTGTATATAGGGCTACAGATACTCACTGTGCCTGTATATAGAGCTACAGATACTCACTGTGCTGTATATAGAGCTACAGATACTCACTGTGCTGTATATAGAGCTACAGATACTCACTGTGCTGTATATAGAGCTACAGATACTCACTGTGCCTGTATATAGGACTACAGATACTCACTGTGCTGTATATAGGACTACAGATACTCACTGTGCTGTATATAGAGCTACAGATACTCACTGTGCTGTATATAGAGCTACAGATACTCACTGTGCTGTATATAGAGCTACAGATACTCACTGTGCCTGTATATAGGACTACAGATACTCACTGTGCCTGTATATAGGACTACAGATACTCACTGTGCTGTATATAGGACTACAGATACTCACTGTGCTGTATATAGGGCTACAGATACTCACTGTGCTGTATATAGAGCTACAGATACTCACTGTGCTGTATATAGAGCTACAGAAACTCACTGTGCTGTATATAGGACTACAGATACTCACTGTGCCTGTATATAGGGCTACAGATACTCACTGTGCTGTATATAGGGCTACAGATACTCACTGTGCTGTATATAGAGCTACAGATACTCACTTGTGCTGTATATAGAGCTACAGAAACTCACTGTGCTGTATATAGAGCTACAGATACTCACTGTGCTGTATATAGGACTACAGATACTCACTGTGCCTGTATATAGGGCTACAGATACTCACTGTGCCTGTATATAGGGCTACAGATACTCACTGTGCCTGTATATAGAGCTACAGATACTCACTGTGCTGTATATAGAGCTACAGATACTCACTGTGCTGTATATAGAGCTACAGATACTCACTGTGCTGTATATAGAGCTACAGATACTCACTGTGCCTGTATATAGGACTACAGATACTCACTGTGCCTGTATATAGGACTACAGATACTCACTGTGCTGTATATAGGACTACAGATACTCACTGTGCTGTATATAGAGCTACAGATACTCACTGTGCTGTATATAGGGCTACAGATACTCACTGTGCTGTATATAGAGCTACAGATACTCACTGTGCCTGTATATAGAGCTACAGATACTCACTGTGCTGTATATAGAGCTACAGATACTCACTGTGCCTGTATATAGGACTACAGATACTCACTGTGCCTGTATATAGGACTACAGATACTCACTGTGCCAGTATATAGGGCTACAGATACTCACTGTGCTGTATATAGAGCTACAGATACTCACTGTGCTGTATATAGAGCTACAGATACTCACTGTGCCTGTATATAGGACTACAGATACTCACTGTGCCTGTATATAGGACTACAGATACTCACTGTGCCTGTATATAGAGCTACAGATACTCACTGTGCTGTATATAGAGCTACAGATACTCACTGTGCTGTATATAGGACTACAGATACTCACTGTGCCTGTATATAGAGCTACAGATACTCACTGTGCCTGTATATAGAGCTACAGATACTCACTGTGCCTGTATATAGAGCTACAGATACTCACTGTGCCTGTATATAGGACTACAGATACTCACTGTGCTGTATATAGGACTACAGATACTCACTGTGCCTGTATATAGAGCTACAGATACTCACTGTGCCTGTATATAGGGCTACAGATACTCACTGTGCTGTATATAGGGCTACAGATACTCACTGTGCTGTATATAGAGCTACAGATACTCACTGTGCCTGTATATAGGACTACAGATACTCACTGTGCCTGTATATAGAGCTACAGATACTCACTGTGCTGTATATAGAGCTACAGATACTCACTGTGCCTGTATATAGGACTACAGATACTCACTGTGCCTGTATATAGGACTACAGATACTCACTGTGCCTGTATATAGGACTACAGATACTCACTGTGCTGTATATAGGGCTACAGATACTCACTGTGCTGTATATAGGACTACAGATACTCACTGTGCTGTATATAGAGCTACAGATACTCACTGTGCCTGTATATAGGACTACAGATACTCACTGTGCCTGTATATAGGACTACAGATACTCACTGTGCTGTATATAGAGCTACAGATACTCACTGTGCTGTATATAGGGCTACAGATACTCACTGTGCCTGTATATAGGGCTACAGATACTCACTGTGCTGTATATAGAGCTACAGATACTCACTGTGCTGTATATAGAGCTACAGATACTCACTGTGCTGTATATAGGGCTACAGATACTCACTGTGCTGTATATAGAGCTACAGATACTCACTGTGCCTGTATATAGGACTACAGATACTCACTGTGCCTGTGTATAGGGCTACAGATACTCACTGTGCTGTATATAGAGCTACAGATACTCACTGTGCTGTATATAGAGCTACAGATACTCACTGTGCTGTATATAGAGCTACAGATACTCACTGTGCTGTATATAGGGCTACAGATACTCACTGTGCTGTATATAGAGCTACAGATACTCACTGTGCTGTATATAGAGCTACAGATACTCACTGTGCTGTATATAGAGCTACAGATACTCACTGTGCTGTATATAGGGCTACAGATACTCACTGTGCCTGTATATAGAGCTACAGATACTCACTGTGCCTGTATATAGAGCTACAGATACTCACTGTGCTGTATATAGAGCTACAGATACTCACTGTGCTGTATATAGAGCTACAGATACTCACTGTGCTGTATATAGAGCTACAGATACTCACTGTGCTGTATATAGGGCTACAGATACTCACTGTGCTGTATATAGAGCTACAGATACTCACTGTGCCTGTATATAGGGCTACAGATACTCACTGTGCTGTATATAGGACTACAGATACTCACTGTGCCTGTATATAGGGCTACAGATACTCACTGTGCCTGTATATAGGACTACAGATACTCACTGTGCCTGTATATAGGGCTACAGATACTCACTGTGCCTGTATATAGAGCTACAGATACTCACTGTGCCTGTATATAGGGCTACAGATACTCACTGTGCTGTATATAGGACTACAGATACTCACTGTGCTGTATATAGGGCTACAGATACTCACTGTGCTGTATATAGGGCTACAGATACTCACTGTGCTGTATATAGGGCTACAGATACTCACTGTGCTGTATATAGAGCTACAGATACTCACTGTGCCTGTATATAGGACTACAGATACTCACTGTGCCTGTATATAGGACTACAGATACTCACTGTGCCTGTATATAGGGCTACAGATACTCACTGTGCTGTATATAGGACTACAGATACTCACTGTGCTGTATATAGAGCTACAGATACTCACTGTGCTGTATATAGAGCTACAGATACTCACTGTGCTGTATATAGAGCTACAGATACTCACTGTGCCTGTATATAGGGCTACAGATACTCACTGTGCCTGTATATAGGACTACAGATACTCACTGTGCCTGTATATAGGACTACAGATACTCACTGTGCCTGTATATAGGACTACAGATACTCACTGTGCTGTATATAGAGCTACAGATACTCACTGTGCTGTATATAGGGCTACAGATACTCACTGTGCCTGTATATAGGGCTACAGATACTCACTGTGCTGTATATAGAGCTACAGATACTCACTGTGCTGTATATAGAGCTACAGATACTCACTGTGCCTGTATATAGGGCTACAGATACTCACTGTGCTGTATATAGGGCTACAGATACTCACTGTGCTGTATATAGAGCTACAGATACTCACTGTGCCTGTATATAGGACTACAGATACTCACTGTGCCTGTGTATAGGGCTACAGATACTCACTGTGCTGTATATAGAGCTACAGATACTCACTGTGCTGTATATAGAGCTACAGATACTCACTGTGCTGTATATAGAGCTACAGATACTCACTGTGCTGTATATAGGGCTACATATACTCACTGTGCTGTATATAAAGCTACAGATACTCACTGTGCTGTATATAGAGCTACAGATACTCACTGTGCTGTATATAGAGCTACAGATACTCACTGTGCTGTATATAGGGCTACAGATACTCACTGTGCTGTATATAGAGCTACAGATACTCACTGTGCCTGTATATAGAGCTACAGATACTCACTGTGCTGTATATAGGACTACAGATACTCACTGTGCTGTATATAGAGCTACAGATACTCACTGTGCTGTATATAGGACTACAGATACTCACTGTGCCTGTATATAGGGCTACAGATACTCACTGTGCTGTATATAGGACTACAGATACTCACTGTGCCTGTATATAGGGCTACAGATACTCACTGTGCCTGTATATAGGACTACAGATACTCACTGTGCCTGTATATAGGGCTACAGATACTCACTGTGCCTGTATATAGAGCTACAGATACTCACTGTGCCTGTATATAGGGCTACAGATACTCACTGTGCTGTATATAGGACTACAGATACTCACTGTGCTGTATATAGAGCTACAGATACTCACTGTGCTGTATATAGGACTACAGATACTCACTGTGCTGTATATAGGACTACAGATACTCACTGTGCTGTATATAGGCTACAGATACTCACTGTGCTGTATATAGGGCTACAGATACTCACTGTGCTGTATATAGAGCTACAGATACTCACTGTGCCTGTATATAGAGCTACAGATACTCACTGTGCCTGTATATAGGACTACAGATACTCACTGTGCTGTATATAGGACTACAGATACTCACTGTGCTGTATATAGGGCTACAGATACTCACTGTGCTGTATATAGAGCTACAGATACTCACTGTGCCTGTATATAGAGCTACAGATACTCACTGTGCCTGTATATAGAGCTACAGATACTCACTGTGCTGTATATAGAGCTACAGATACTCACTGTGCTGTATATAGGACTACAGATACTCACTGTGCTGTATATAGGACTACAGATACTCACTGTGCTGTATATAGGGCTACAGATACTCACTGTGCTGTATATAGAGCTACAGATACTCACTGTGCCTGTATATAGAGCTACAGATACTCACTGTGCTGTATATAGAGCTACAGATACTCACTGTGCTGTATATAGGGCTACAGATACTCACTGTGCTGTATATAGAGCTACAGATACTCACTGTGCCTGTATATAGGACTACAGATACTCACTGTGCTGTATATAGGGCTACAGATACTCACTGTGCTGTATATAGGACTACAGATACTCACTGTGCTGTATATAGGACTACAGATACTCACTGTGCTGTATATAGAGCTACAGATACTCACTGTGCTGTATATAGAGCTACAGATACTCACTGTGCCTGTATATAGAGCTACAGATACTCACTGTGCTGTATATAGGGCTACAGATACTCACTGTGCCTGTATATAGAGCTACAGATACTCACTGTGCCTGTATATAGAGCTACAGATACTCACTGTGCCTGTATATAGAGCTACAGATACTCACTGTGCTGTATATAGGGCTACAGATACTCACTGTGCCTGTATATAGAGCTACAGATACTCACTGTGCCTGTATATAGAGCTACAGATACTCACTGTGCTGTATATAGAGCTACAGATACTCACTGTGCCTGTATATAGAGCTACAGATACTCACTGTGCCTGTATATAGAGCTACAGATACTCACTGTGCTGTATATAGGACTACAGATACTCACTGTGCTGTATATAGATCTACAGATACTCACTGTGCTGTATATAGGGCTACAGATACTCACTGTGCTGTATATAGAGCTACAGATACTCACTGTGCCTGTATATAGAGCTACAGATACTCACTGTGCCTGTATATAGGACTACAGATACTCACTGTGCTGTATATAGGACTACAGATACTCACTGTGCTGTATATAGGACTACAGATACTCACTGTGCTGTATATAGAGCTACAGATACTCACTGTGCTGTATATAGGGCTACAGATACTCACTGTGCTGTATATAGAGCTACAGATACTCACTGTGCCTGTATATAGAGCTACAGATACTCACTGTGCCTGTATATAGGACTACAGATACTCACTGTGCTGTATATAGGGCTACAGATACTCACTGTGCTGTATATAGGACTACAGATACTCACTGTGCTGTATATAGAGCTACAGATACTCACTGTGCCTGTATATAGGACTACAGATACTCACTGTGCTGTATATAGAGCTACAGATACTCACTGTGCCTGTATATAGAGCTACAGATACTCACTGTGCCTGTATATAGAGCTACAGATACTCACTGTGCTGTATATAGGACTACAGATACTCACTGTGCTGTATATAGATCTACAGATACTCACTGTGCTGTATATAGGGCTACAGATACTCACTGTGCTGTATATAGAGCTACAGATACTCACTGTGCCTGTATATAGAGCTACAGATACTCACTGTGCCTGTATATAGGACTACAGATACTCACTGTGCTGTATATAGGACTACAGATACTCACTGTGCTGTATATAGGACTACAGATACTCACTGTGCTGTATATAGGGCTACAGATACTCACTGTGCTGTATATAGAGCTACAGATACTCACTGTGCCTGTATATAGAGCTACAGATACTCACTGTGCCTGTATATAGGACTACAGATACTCACTGTGCTGTATATAGGGCTACAGATACTCACTGTGCTGTATATAGGACTACAGATACTCACTGTGCTGTATATAGAGCTACAGATACTCACTGTGCCTGTATATAGGACTACAGATACTCACTGTGCTGTATATAGAGCTACAGATACTCACTGTGCTGTATATAGAGCTACAGATACTCACTGTGCTGTATATAGAGCTACAGATACTCACTGTGCCTGTATATAGAGCTACAGATACTCACTGTGCCTGTATATAGAGCTACAGATACTCACTGTGCTGTATATAGGGCTACAGATACTCACTGTGCTGTATATAGAGCTACAGATACTCACTGTGCCTGTATATAGGGCTACAGATACTCACTGTGCTGTATATAGAGCTACAGATACTCACTGTGCCTGTATATAGGGCTACAGATACTCACTGTGCTGTATATAGAGCTACAGATACTCACTGTGCCTGTATATAGAGCTACAGATACTCACTGTGCCTGTATATAGAGCTACAGATACTCACTGTGCTGTATATAGGGCTACAGATACTCACTGTGCCTGTATATAGAGCTACAGATACTCACTGTGCCTGTATATAGAGCTACAGATACTCACTGTGCTGTATATAGAGCTACAGATACTCACTGTGCCTGTATATAGAGCTACAGATACTCACTGTGCCTGTATATAGAGCTACAGATACTCACTGTGCTGTATATAGGACTACAGATACTCACTGTGCTGTATATAGATCTACAGATACTCACTGTGCTGTATATAGGGCTACAGATACTCACTGTGCTGTATATAGAGCTACAGATACTCACTGTGCCTGTATATAGAGCTACAGATACTCACTGTGCCTGTATATAGGACTACAGATACTCACTGTGCTGTATATAGGACTACAGATACTCACTGTGCTGTATATAGGACTACAGATACTCACTGTGCTGTATATAGGGCTACAGATACTCACTGTGCTGTATATAGAGCTACAGATACTCACTGTGCCTGTATATAGAGCTACAGATACTCACTGTGCCTGTATATAGGACTACAGATACTCACTGTGCTGTATATAGGGCTACAGATACTCACTGTGCTGTATATAGGACTACAGATACTCACTGTGCTGTATATAGAGCTACAGATACTCACTGTGCCTGTATATAGGACTACAGATACTCACTGTGCTGTATATAGAGCTACAGATACTCACTGTGCTGTATATAGAGCTACAGATACTCACTGTGCTGTATATAGAGCTACAGATACTCACTGTGCCTGTATATAGAGCTACAGATACTCACTGTGCCTGTATATAGAGCTACAGATACTCACTGTGCTGTATATAGGGCTACAGATACTCACTGTGCTGTATATAGAGCTACAGATACTCACTGTGCCTGTATATAGGGCTACAGATACTCACTGTGCTGTATATAGAGCTACAGATACTCACTGTGCCTGTATATAGGGCTACAGATACTCACTGTGCTGTATATAGAGCTACAGATACTCACTGTGCCTGTATATAGAGCTACAGATACTTACTGTGCCTGTATATAGGACTACAGATACTCACTGTGCTGTATATAGAGCTACAGATACTCACTGTGCCTGTATATAGAGCTACAGATACTCACTGTGCTGTATATAGGGCTACAGATACTCACTGTGCTGTATATAGAGCTACAGATACTCACTGTGCTGTATATAGAGCTACAGATACTCACTGTGCTGTATATAGGACTATAGATACTCACTGTGCTGTATATAGGGCTACAGATACTCACTGTGCTGTATATAGGGCTACAGATACTCACTGTGCTGTATATAGGACTACAGATACTCACTGTGCTGTATATAGAGCTACAGATACTCACTGTGCCTGTATATAGGGCTACAGATACTCACTGTGCCTGTATATAGGGCTACAGATACTCACTGTGCTGTATATAGGGATACAGATACTCACTGAGCCTGTATATAGGGCTACAGATACTCACTGTGCTGTATATAGAGCTACAGATACTCACTGTGCCTGTATATAGGGCTACAGATACTCACTGTGCTGTATATAGAGCTACAGATACTCACTGTGCCTGTATATAGGACTACAGATACTCACTGTGCCTGTATATAGAGCTACAGATACTCACTGTGCTGTATATAGGACTACAGATACTCACTGTGCTGTATACAGAGCTACAGATACTCACTGTGCTGTATATAGAGCTACAGATACTCACTGTGCTGTATATAGGACTACAGATACTCACTGTGCTGTATATAGGACTACAGATACTCACTGTGCTGTATATAGGACTACAGATACTCACTGTGCTGTATATAGAGCTACAGATACTCACTGTGCCTGTATATAGGACTACAGATACTCACTGTGCCTGTATATAGGACTACAGATACTCACTGTGCTGTATATAGAGCTACAGATACTCACTGTGCTGTATATAGAGCTACAGATACTCACTGTGCTGTATATAGAGCTACAGATACTCACTGTGCTGTATATAGAGATACAGATACTCACTGTGCTGTATATAGGACTATAGATACTCACTGTGCCTGTATATGTAGCACCCTGAGGATTCGGCTGCTACAGGGGTATTGCACCTCAACCCAGAGGTGTGATATTCCACTCCCGGGTAAGGATGGAGTGTGGAACTGAGCTCGGTAGGCTGCATGCACTACATACATCCCATTTCCGAGGAACAGGCCGACGGTACTCCCACTTAGAAATGTGCAGGTACGACCGAGTCTGTTCCTGGCTGGAGTGGGAGGGGGGTGGTACATCCCAAGTAGTGTAGGGGCAGATAGGGGGAGCAGCCTGGGTAAAGATAGGAGCTCATTGGGTGCTGGTCACCTGAGCTCACACATAGAGGGTGTATATAAGGTGGGCACCATCAAAGAACAGGGTCAGTCAGTCTTTGCAGGTCAGTCTGTCAGAGTAAGAAGCAGAGCAGCCCCAGAGAGAGAGAGAGGAGAAAGCAAGAGAGACCCAGAGGGGGAAACAGAAGAGAGGACTCTGAGACCCCAAATCCAATCCACGGGTGAAGAGTCGGCATCAGGGTACCGGAACCCAAGCTGGTGGGGGCAAAAACACACCCCAGCCAGAGACCGGAGGCCGTGGGCAGCATCTGCCACGGCCACCCACCACATCCACCCCGAAGGCATACCACGTGGAGGGTCAGGGAACCCAAGGCCAAGGGTCTCCCAACAGAAGGCCCGAGGGAGCTGGACCTGGGTGGATCACTAGTGGGGACGGCCAGAGAAAGGACAGAAGGAGAGCTCAGGGTCACGCTCCGGACTCGCTTGGGGGTTGGCTGGATCCAGGACCTGGTGGATGCAGCACGGCTCGGGAGGTCACTTGAAGCTGGAGTGACCGGAACATCAGCAGTGAGTAAATACCCTTAACTGCATAACCCGACTCTGTCTTCCTTTAACATCTATGCTGCACCACCACAACCCCCATCCTCTGCACCTGACCCCCTGAGGCTATACCCCACCCGTTGGGGGTTATACCATCAAAAGCTGCACCTACTCCATCAGCCTCAGCGGACCCTGCTGCAGCGGCGGCCATAGTGACCGCAATACAACGGGTGGCGTAGTCGACAATAAAGAACTTAATAACATCTGTAGGACTGCCACATACAACTGAGTTTGACACCCTGGGCACGGACCGGGTCACAGCCACTCGGAAGACTACAACTCCCATCTGATCCGGCTCCGGATATTCCCCCTAAAGAATATGGCCCAGGGGGCGCGTCAACTTTGGCGTAGTCGGCAGGATTACGTGCCCGCAACAACCGGGTACTGCGTGCCTGAAGAAAAGAACGAGTTTACCTCAAAAAGAAGTCTCCTGCCGGTTCCGGAGGGTCCCCGCCATCGGACCCCATCACCAGTCGATTCCAGCCGGTTGTCCGCCATTAACAGCGTTTTCCCGCCATCTGCAGAGTTTCCCGCCACTGGGAAGCGATTCCCGCCATTTCCAAAGGTTTCCCGCCTTGGAAGAGCGGACGCCATTATGGGCGTGCCAGAGGGTGGCGAGAGGCCACCTCCCATCATGGGCCAGGACCGAAAATGGCGCCAAAAGTGGAAACCGCCCCCACCAACAGAGACTGTGATGCTAGAGGTGTCTGTCAGCGTGAAAGAACAGCCCCTGGAGCTGACAGTCACCAAGTGGCCCCGGGACCGCCCTCGAGGGGGGAGGAGACGAAAGGAGAGAGAAAAGATGGGTGCCGCCTGGAGCAGTCTAGAGCGAGCGCACCCGGAGGCAAGAAGCCTGGAGAAGAGTATCGGAGGAGCTTACCCGGAGATGGCGAGAAAGCAGAGCAGCACCGGCCCGCTGGCCAGGAGCCTGCTGGAGACGACTGTAGGAGAGCAGAGCAGCACCGACCCGTTGGTCAGGAGCCTGCTGGAAACAACGACCCCACTAGGCCTAGTGGAGGTCCTAGCACAGCTCCCCCGAGACCGGGAGTGTGCACAGACCGCTCTGGAGGGCCTCGCAAGGAGGATGGCCCGGGTGCAGCGAGAGACGTTGGCGGAGTGGAGCCGTGAGATGGCCCAGCAGACCGAGACCTGTCAGCGGAGCACGCCACCCGAGACGAGGAGACAGACCGCCTCTGAGGATGGCGCGGGAGGACTGAAGGCCAGAGACGGCGCCGAGAAGGGAGCCGAACGAGTGGAGGCAGGTAAAGGGGACGTCTATACCCCAGACCGGGAAACCGCGTACCTGCCCCAGCTCCCCGTCGCAGAGCCCGAAGTCTATCCTGCCGTGCCCGTCGCTGCAACGTCACCGCCGCAGACTAGGCCTCAAACGGGAGCCGCGACCCCTGTGACGTCACACGCCTCGACCCCGAGCGTGACCAAGCAGGAAGTACCACCAGCCTGGTCGCAAGGCCTAGTACCCCCGGGCGCCGCAATACCAACAGCGCCCCCTACCTCCGCGGAGCCCCCGGCCTGGTCGCAGGGCCAAGTAGCCCAGGGCGCCGCCGTCCTTACGGTGCCCTTTACCTTCCAGATACCCCAGGCCTGGCCGCAAGGCCCGGGCAACCCGGGCGCTAACACCACCGCGCCCATAAGACCAAGAGTGCCGCATCTGGGAGAGGACCTGTACGCCCAGCATACGTGCCCGGATGGGCAGCCATTTATATGGCCACCGGAGTTTCACCATCCCCGACTCCGGAGAGAGAGACCCCTGGATGAACCCCTGATCCCGGCTCCAAAGCCCGTAAAGAGGATCTCGCCCCCGCTAGCGGAAGCACAGTTTGAGTGGGACCCCACCGGAGAAGATCTTATGGGGTTCACTCAAGAGACTCGGGCAGCTGCAGCGGAGCGTGCTGAGTGCTGCCGCCAACAGCTCGAGGACTTTGAGAGGGAGCGGAGAGAGAGGCGGGTCCGGGAACAGCAAGCTCAAGTAAGGAGCGCGGAGCAGAAGAGCCGGGCCAGGAGAGACCCCCGTGCAGCGCATAGTCCCCGCACCACCGGGACTGTGATAAAGTTTAACCTGCAGCATGGGTGGGGCTTCATCCGAGACCACCACACCCTAGGCGACGTCTTCGTAACCAGGAGAGACGTTGAGTCCCACCTACCGGAGGGACACAGAGGTCGTGACCTTTACATCGGGGACGAGGTCACCTTCACCCGGCACAAGTGTGCCAAAGGTCCCTACGCCCTCCATGTGCATCGCCTGACGGAGGAAGAGCTGCGGTGTGAGGAGGAAGAGCAAGAGGACCCGGACGGGTCTGAAGCCAAAGGTAACCATAAAGCAAGAGCAGGAGGACGCCGTCGCTAAGGACAGCGAAGCAGAAGCTGTATATAGTTGCCCGTCGGGGCACCGTGAACTGAAACTGAAACTGTTGCTGTTGCTAATATAGTCCCCGTTGGGACCAGCATGTGTGAACTGTTACCCGTATTTCCCTTAATCCCACTGACCGAGGACTGAGAGCGGTCATTCCTCTCTAATACCTGGCCGAGGACTGAGAGCGGCCATATCCTTGTATATAGTTGCGCGTCCTAAAGCGCCCCCTACCGGTTTTATAGGAAAACCAGTTTTCCAGAGAGACTGTCGCACTTTACCCGGTCACACGTTGCACAGTGACCGGAGGAGGAGCCAGAGGCGACGAGAATGTTTTATATTGATATATATATATATAATGTTTATATGTTTTATATGTTTATGCAAAAATTTGTATGTTTTGGTGTTATGTCTTACAGCCCGAGGACGTGCTGTGATTTACCAGGGGGGAATGTAGCACCCTGAGGATTCGGCTGCTACAGGGGTATTGCACCTCAACCCAGAGGTGTGATATTCCACTCCCGGGTAAGGATGGAGTGTGGAACTGAGCTCGGTAGGCTGCATGCACTACATACATCCCATTTCCGAGGAACAGGCCGATGGTACTCCCACTTAGAAATGTGCAGGTACGACCGAGTCTGTTCCTGGATGGAGTGGGAGGGGGGTGGTACATCCCAAGTAGTGTAGGGGCAGATAGGGGGAGCAGCCTGGGTAAAGATAGGAGCTCATTGGGTGCTGGTCACCTGAGCTCACACATAGAGGGTGTATATAAGGTGGGCACCATCAAAGAACAGGGTCAGTCTGTCAGCCTTTGCAGAGAAGTCAGAGGAAGAGGAGCAGAGCAGCCCCAGAGAGAGAGAGAGGAGAAAGCAAGAGAGACCCAGAGGGGGAAACAGAAGAGAGGACTCTGAGACCCCAAATCCAATCCACGGGTGAAGAGTCGGCATCAGGGTACCGGAACCCAAGCTGGTGGGGGCAAAAACACACCCCAGCCAGAGACCGGAGGCCGTGGGCAGCGTCTGCCACGGCCACCCACCACATCCACCCCGAAGGCATACCACGTGGAGGGTCAGGGAACCCAAGGCCAAGGGTCTCCCAACAGAAGGCCCGAGGGAGCTGGACCTGGGTGGATCACTAGTGGGGACGGCCAGAGAAAGGACAGAAGGAGAGCTCAGGGTCACGCTCCGGACTCGCTTGGGGGTTGGCTGGATCCAGGACCTGGTGGATGCAGCACGGCTCGGGAGGTCACTTGAAGCTGGAGTGACCGGAACATCAGCAGTGAGTAAATACCCTTAACTGCATAACCCGACTCTGTCTTCCTTTAACATCTATGCTGCACCACCACAACCCCCATCCTCTGCACCTGACCCCCTGAGGCTATACCCCACCCGTTGGGGGTTATACCATCAAAAGCTGCACCTACTCCATCAGCCTCAGCGGACCCTGCTGCAGCGGCGGCCATAGTGACCGCAATACAACGGGTGGCGTAGTCGACAATAAAGAACTTAATAACATCTGTAGGACTGCCACATACAACTGAGTTTGACACCCTGGGCACGGACCGGGTCACAGCCACTCGGAAGACTACAACTCCCATCTGATCCGGCTCCGGATATTCCCCCTAAAGAATATGGCCCAGGGGGCGCGTCATATATAGGACTACAGATACTCACTGTGCTGTATATAGGACTACAGATACTCACTGTGCTGTATATAGAGCTAGAGATACTCACTGTGCCTGTATATAGGGCTACAGATACTCACTGTGCTGTATATAGAGCTACAGATACTCACTGTGCTGTATATAGAGCTACTGATACTCACTGTGCTGTATATAGAGCTACAGATACTCACTGTGCCTGTATATAGAGCTACAGATACTCACTGTGCTGTATATAGAGCTACAGATACTCACTGTGCTGTATATAGAGCTACTGATACTCACTGTGCTGTATATAGAGCTACAGATACTCACTGTGCTGTATATAGAGCTACAGATACTCACTGTGCTGTATATAGAGCTACTGATACTCACTGTGCTGTATATAGAGCTACAGATACTCACTGTGCTGTATATAGAGCTACAGATACTCACTGTGCTGTATATAGGGCTACAGATACTCACTGTGCCTATATATAGAGCTACAGATACTCACTGTGCCTGTATATAGGACTACAGATACTCACTGTGCTGTATATAGAGCTACAGATACTCACTGTGCTGTATATAGAGCTACAGATACTCACTGTGCTGTATATAGAGCTACAGATACTCACTGTGCTGTATATAGAGCTACAGATACTCACTGTGCCTGTATATAGAGCTACAGATACTCACTGTGCTGTATATAGAGCTACTGATACTCACTGTGCTGTATATAGAGCTACAGATACTCACTGTGCTGTATATAGAGCTACAGATACTCACTGTGCTGTATATAGAGCTACTGATACTCACTGTGCTGTATATAGAGCTACAGATACTCACTGTGCTGTATATAGAGCTACAGATACTCACTGTGCTGTATATAGGGCTACAGATACTCACTGTGCCTATATATAGAGCTACAGATACTCACTGTGCCTGTATATAGGACTACAGATACTCACTGTGCTGTATATAGAGCTACAGATACTCACTGTGCTGTATATAGAGCTACAGATACTCACTGTGCTGTATATAGAGCTACAGATACTCACTGTGCTGTATATAGAGCTACAGATACTCACTGTGCCTGTATATAGGGCTACAGATACTCACTGTGCCTGTATATAGAGCTACAGATACTCACTGTGCTGTATATAAGGCTACAGATACTCACTGTGCCTGTATATAGGGCTACAGATACTCACTGTGCTGTATATAGGGCTACAGATACTCACTGTGCTGTATATAGGGCTACAGATACTCACTGTGCTGTATATAGGGCTACAGATACTCACTGTGCTGTATATAGGGCTACAGATACTCACTGTGCTGTATATAGAGCTACAGATACTCACTGTGCTGTATATAGAGCTACAGATACTCACTGTGCTGTATATAGAGCTACAGATACTCACTGTGCCTGTATATAGGGCTACAGATACTCACTGTGCTGTATATAGGGCTACAGATACTCACTGTGCTGTATATAGGGCTACAGATACTCACTGTGCTGTATATAGGGCTACAGATACTCACTCTGCTGTATATAGAGCTACAGATACTCACTGTGCCTGTATATAGGGCTACAGATACTCACTGTGCTGTATATAGAGCTACAGATACTCACTGTGCTGTATATAGGGCTACAGATACTCACTGTGCTGTATATAGAGCTACAGATACTCACTGTGCCTGTATATAGAGCTACAGATACTCACTGTGCCTGTATATAGAGCTACAGATACTCACTGTGCTGTATATAGAGCTACAGATACTCACTGTGCCTGTATATAGAGCTACAGATACTCACTGTGCTGTATATAGAGCTACAGATACTCACTGTGCTGTATATAGGGCTACAGATACTCACTGTGCCTGTATATAGAGCTACAGATACTCACTGTGCCTGTATATAGAGCTACAGATACTCACTGTGCTGTATATAGGGCTACAGATACTCACTGTGCTGTATATAGGGCTACAGATACTCACTGTGCCTGTATATAGAGCTACAGATACTCACTGTGCCTGTATATAGAGCTACAGATACTCACTGTGCTGTATATAGGGCTACAGATACTCACTGTGCCTGTATATAGAGCTACAGATACTCACTGTGCCTGTATATAGGGCTACAGATACTCACTGTGCTGTATATAGAGCTACAGATACTCACTGTGCTGTATATAGAGCTACAGATACTCACTGTGCCTGTATATAGAGCTACAGATACTCACTGTGCCTGTATATAGAGCTACAGATACTCACTGTGCTGTATATAGAGCTACAGATACTCACTGTGCTGTATATAGAGCTACAGATACTCACTGTGCTGTATATAGAGCTACAGATACTCACTGTGCTGTATATAGAGCTACAGATACTCACTGTGCCTGTATATAGAGCTACAGATACTCACTGTGCCTGTATATAGAGCTACAGATACTCACTGTGCCTGTATATAGAGCTACAGATACTCACTGTGCTGTATATAGGGCTACAGATACTCACTGTGCTGTATATAGGGCTACAGATACTCACTGTGCCTGTATATAGAGCTACAGATACTCACTGTGCCTGTATATAGAGCTACAGATACTCACTGTGCTGTATATAGAGCTACAGATACTCACTGTGCTGTATATAGAGCTACAGATACTCACTGTGCTGTATATAGAGCTACAGATACTCACTGTGCTGTATATAGGACTACAGATACTCACTGTGCCTGTATATAGGACTACAGATACTCACTGTGCCTGTATATAGAGATACAGATACTCACTGTGCCTGTATATAGAGCTACAGATACTCACTGTGCTGTATATAGGGCTACAGATACTCACTGTGCTGTATATAGGGCTACAGATACTCACTGTGCTGTATATAGGGCTACAGATACTCACTGTGCTGTATATAGAGCTACAGATACTCACTGTGCTGTATATAGAGCTACAGATACTCACTGTGCCTGTATATAGGGCTACAGATACTCACTGTGCCTGTATATAGAGCTACAGATACTCACTGTGCTGTATATAGGGCTACAGATACTCACTGTGCTGTATATAGGGCTACAGATACTCACTGTGCTGTATATAGAGCTACAGATACTCACTGTGCCTGTATATAGGGCTACAGATACTCACTGTGCTGTATATAGAGCTACAGATACTCACTGTGCTGTATATAGGGCTACAGATACTCACTGTGCTGTATAGAGAGCTACAGATACTCACTGTGCCTGTATATAGAGCTACAGATACTCACTGTGCTGTATATAGGGCTACAGATACTCACTGTGCTGTATATAGGACTACAGATACTCACTGTGCTGTATATAGAGCTACAGATGCTCACTGTGCCTGTATATAGGGCTACAGATACTCACTGTGCTGTATATAGGGCTACAGATACTCACTGTGCTGTATATAGGGCTACAGATACTCACTGTGCTGTATATAGAGCTACAGATGCTCACTGTGCCTGTATATAGGGCTACAGATACTCACTGTGCTGTATATAGGGCTACAGATACTCACTGTGCTGTATATAGGGCTACAGATACTCACTGTGCTGTATATAGAGCTACAGATACTCACTGTGCCTGTATATAGGGCTACAGATACTCACTGTGCTGTATATAGGGCTACAGATACTCACTGTGCTGTATATAGGGCTACAGATACTCACTGTGCTGTATATAGGGCTACAGATACTCACTGTGCTGTATATAGGGCTACAGATACTCACTGTGCTGTATATAGAGCTACAGATGCTCACTGTGCCTGTATATAGGGCTACAGATACTCACTGTGCTGTATATAGGGCTACAGATACTCAGTGTGCTGTATATAGAACTACAGATACTCACTGTGCCTGTATATAGAACTAGAGATACTCACTGTGCCTGTATATAGAGCTACAGATACTCACTGTGCTGTATATAGGACTACAGATACTCACTGTGCTGTATATAGGGCTACAGATACTCACTGTGCTGTATATAGGGCTACAGATACTCACTGTGCTGTATATAGAGCTACAGATACTCACTGTGCCTGTATATAGGGCTACAGATACTCACTGTGCTGTATATAGGGCTACAGATACTCACTGTGCTGTATATAGGGCTACAGATACTCACTGTGCTGTATATAGAGCTACAGATACTCACTGTGCCTGTATATAGGGCTACAGATACTCACTGTGCTGTATATAGAGCTACAGATACTCACTGTGCTGTATATAGGACTACAGATACTCACTGTGCTGTATATAAGGCTACAGATACTCACTGTGCTGTATAGAGAGCTACAGATACTCACTGTGCCTGTATATAGGGCTACAGATACTCACTGTGCTGTATATAGGACTACAGATACTCACTGTGCTGTATATAGGGCTACAGATACTCACTGTGCTGTATATAGGGCTACAGATACTCACTGTGCTGTATATAGAGCTACAGATGCTCACTGTGCTGTATATAGGGCTACAGATACTCACTGTGCTGTATATAGGGCTACAGATACTCACTGTGCTGTATATAGAGCTACAGATACTCACTGTGCCTGTATATAGGGCTACAGATACTCACTGTGCTGTATATAGGGCTACAGATACTCACTGTGCTGTATATAGGGCTACAGATACTCACTGTGCTGTATATAGGGCTACAGATACTCACTGTGCTGTATATAGGGCTACAGATACTCACTGTGCTGTATATAGAGCTACAGATGCTCACTGTGCCTGTATATAGGGCTACAGATACTCACTGTGCTGTATATAGGGCTACAGATACTCAGTGTGCTGTATATAGAACTACAGATACTCACTGTGCCTGTATATAGAGCTACAGATACTCACTGTGCTGTATATAGGACTACAGATACTCACTGTGCCTGTATATAGGGCTACAGATACTCACTGTGCCTGTATATAGAGCTACAGATACTCACTGTGCCTGTATATAGGGCTACAGATACTCACTGTGCTGTATATAGGGCTACAGATACTCACTGTGCTGTATATAGAGCTACAGATACTCACTGTGCTGTATATAGAGCTACAGATACTCACTGTGCTGTATATAGAGCTACAGATACTCACTGTGCTGTATATAGAGCTACAGATACTCACTGTGCCTGTATATAGAGCTACAGATACTCATTGTGCCTGTATATAGAGCTACAGATACTCATTGTGCTGTATATAGGGCTACAGATACTCACTGTGCTGTATATAGAGCTACAAATACTCACTGTGCTGTATATAGGGCTACAGATACTCAATGTGCTGTATATAGGACTACAGATACTCACTGTGCTGTATATAGGACTACAGATACTCACTGTGCTGTATATAGAGCTACAAATACTCACTGTGCTGTATATAGGGCTACAGATACTCAATGTGCTGTATATAGGACTACAGATACTCACTGTGCTGTATATAGGACTACAGATACTCACTGTGCTGTATATAGGGCTACAGATACTCACTGTGCTGTATATAGGACTACAGATACTCACTGTGCTGTATATAGGACTACAGATACTCACTGTGCTGTATATAGAGCTACAGATACTCACTGTGCTGTATATAGGACTACAGATACTCACTATGCTGTATATAGGGCTACAGATACTCACTGTGCCTGTATATAGAGCTACAGATACTCACTGTGCCTGTATATAGGGCTACAGATACTCACTGTGCCTGTATATAGAGCTACAGATACTCACTGTGCTGTATATAGAGCTACAGATACTCACTGTGCCTGTATATAGAGCTACAGATACTCACTGTGCCTGTATATAGGGCTACAGATACTCACTGTGCTGTATATAGGGCTACAGATACTCACTGTGCTGTATATAGAGCTACAGATACTCACTGTGCTGTATATAGGGCTACAGATACTCACTGTGCTGTATATAGAGCTACAGATACTCACTGTGCTGTATATAGGGCTACAGATACTCACTGTGCTGTATATAGAGCTACAGATACTCACTGTGCTGTATATAGAGCTACAGATACTCACTGTGCTGTATATAGGGCTACAGATACTCACTGTGCCTGTATATAGGGCTACAGATACTCACTTTGACTGTATATAGAGCTACAGATACTCACTGTGCTGTATATAGGACTACAGATACTCACTGTGCTGTATATAGGGCTACAGATACTCACTGTGCCTGTATATAGGACTACAGATACTCACTGTGCCTGTATATAGGACTACAGATACTCACTGTGCTGTATATAGAGCTACAGATACTCACTGTGCTGTATATAGAGCTACAGATACTCACTGTGCCTGTATATAGAGCTACAAATACTTACTGTGCTGTATATAGGACTACAGATACTCACTGTGCTGTATATAGGACTACAGATACTCACTGTGCTGTATATAGGGCTACAGATACTCACTGTGCTGTATATAGGGCTACAGATACTCACTGTGCCTGTATATAGGGCTACAGATACTCACTGTGCCTGTATATAGGACTACAGATACTCACTGTGCTGTATATAGGGCTACAGATACTCACTGTGCTGTATATAGAGCTACAGATACTCACTGTGCCTGTATATAGAGCTACAGATACTCACTGTGCCTGTATATAGGGCTACAGATACTCACTGTGCCTGTATATAGAGCTACAGATACTCACTGTGCTGTATATAGAGCTACAGATACTCACTGTGCCTGTATATAGGGCTACAGATACTCACTGTGCTGTATATAGAGCTACAGATACTCACTGTGCCTGTATATAGAGCTACAGATACTCACTGTGCTGTATATAGGGCTACAGATACTCACTGTACCTGTATATAGGGCTACAGATACTCACTGTGCTGTATATAGGACTACAGATACTCACTGTGCCTGTATATAGGACTACAGATACTCACTGTGCCTGTATATAGGACTACAGATACTCACTGTGCTGTATATAGAGCTACAGATACTCACTGTGCCTGTATATAGGACTACAGATACTCAGTGTGCCTGTATATAGGGCTACAGATACTCACTGTGCCTGTATATAGGATTACAGATACTCACTGTGCCTGTATATAGAGCTACAGATACTCACTGTGCCTGTATATAGAGCTACAGATACTCACTGTGCCTGTATATAGGATTACAGATACTCACTGTGCCTGTATATAGAGCTACAGATACTCACTGTGCCTGTATATAGAGCTACAGATACTCACTGTGCCTGTATTTAGGACTACAGATACTCACTGTGCTGTATATAGGACTACAGATACTCACTGTGCTGTATATAGAGCTACAGATACTCACTGTGCCTGTATATAGAGCTACAGATCCTCACTGTGCCTGTATATAGGGCTACAGATACTCACTGTGCCTGTATATAGGACTACAGATACTCACTGTGCCTGTATATAGGACTACAGATACTCACTGTGCTGTATATAGGACTACAGATACTCACTGTGCCTGTATATAGGGCTACAGATACTCACTGTGCCTGTATATAGGACTACAGATACTCACTGTGCCTGTATATAGGACTACAGATACTCACTGTGCCTGTATATAGGGCTACAGATACTCACTGTGCTGTATATAGAGCTACAGATACTCACTGTGCCTGTATATAGAGCTACAGATACTCACTGTGCCTGTATATAGGGCTACAGATACTCACTGTGCCTGTATATAGAGCTACAGATACTCACTGTGCTGTATATAGAGCTACAGATACTCACTGTGCCTGTATATAGGGCTACAGATACTCACTGTGCTGTATATAGAGCTACAGACACTCACTGTGCCTGTATATAGAGCTACAGATACTCACTGTGCTGTATATAGGGCTACAGATACTCACTGTACCTGTATATAGGGCTACAGATACTCACTGTGCTGTATATAGGACTACAGATACTCACTGTGCCTGTATATAGGACTACAGATACTCACTGTGCCTGTATGTAGGACTACAGATACTCACTGTGCTGTATATAGAGCTACAGATACTCACTGTGCCTGTATATAGGACTACAGATACTCAGTGTGCCTGTATATAGGGCTACAGATACTCACTGTGCCTGTATATAGAGCTACAGATACTCACTGTGCCTGTATATAGGATTACAGATACTCACTGTGCCTGTATATAGAGCTACAGATACTCACTGTGCCTGTATATAGAGCTACAGATACTCACTGTGCCTGTATTTAGGACTACAGATACTCACTGTGCTGTATATAGGACTACAGATACTCACTGTGCCTGTATATAGGGCTACAGATACTCACTGTGCTGTATATAGAGCTACCGATACTCACTGTGCCTGTATATAGAGCTACAGATCCTCACTGTGCCTGTATATAGGGCTACAGATACTCACTGTGCCTGTATATAGGACTACAGATACTCACTGTGCTGTATATAGAGCTACAGATACTCACTGTGCTGTATATAGAGCTACAGATACTCACTGTGCCTGTATATAGGGCTACAGATACTCACTGTGCCTGTATATAGGACTACAGATACTCACTGTGCCTGTATATAGGACTACAGATACTCACTGTGCCTGTATATAGGGCTACAGATACTCACTGTGCTGTATATAGGACTACAGATACTCACTGTGCTGTATATAGGACTACAGATACTCACTGTGCCTGTATATAGAGCTACAGATACTCACTGTGCTGTATATAGGACGACAGATACTCACTGTGCCTGTATATAGGACTACAGATACTCACTGTGCTGTATATAGGACTACAGATACTCACTGTGCCTGTATATAGGGCTACAGATACTCACTGTGCCTGTATATAGGACTACAGATACTCACTGTGCTGTATATAGGACTACAGATACTCACTGTGCCTGTATATAGGGCTACAGATACTCACTGTGCCTGTATATAGGACTACAGATACTCACTGTGCTGTATATAGGGCTACAGATACTCACTGTGCCTGTATATAGGGTTACAGATACTCACTGTGCCTGTATATAGGACTACAGATACTCACTGTGCTGTATATAGAGCTACAGATACTCACTGTGCCTGTATATAGGGCTACAGATACTCACTGTGCTGTATATAGGACTACAGATACTCACTGTGCCTGTATATAGGGCTACAGATACTCACTGTGCTGTATATAGAGCTACAGATACTCACTGTGCCTGTATATAGGGTTACAGATACTCACTGTGCCTGTATATAGGGCTACAGATACACACTGTGCCTGTATATAGGGTTACAGATACTCACTGTGCCTGTATATAGGGCTACAGATACTCACTGTGCTGTATATAGAGCTACAGATACTCACTGTGCCTGTATATAGGACTACAGATACTCACTGTGCTGTATATAGAGCTACAGATACTCACTGTGCTGTATATAGGACTACAGATACTCACTGTGCCTGTATATAGAGCTACAGATACTCACTGTGTTGTATATAGGGCTACAGATACTCACTGTGCTGTATATAGAGCTACAGATACTCACTGTGCTGTATATAGGACTACAGATACTCACTGTGCCTGTATATAGGACTACAGATACTCACTGTGCTGTATATAGGGCTACAGATACTCACTGTGCTGTATATAGAGCTACAGATACTCACTGTGCTGTATATAGAGCTACAGATACTCACTGTGCTGTATATAGGACTACAGATACTCACTGTGCTGTATATAGAGCTACAGATACTCACTGTGCTGTATATAGGACTACAGATACTCACTGTGCCTGTATATAGAGCTACAGATACTCACTGTGCTGTATATAGGACTACAGATACTCACTGTGCCTGTATATAGAGCTACAGATACTCACTGTGCTGTATATAGGGCTACAGATACTCACTGTGCTGTACATAGGACTACAGATACTCACTGTGCTGTATATAGAGCTACAGATACTCACTGTGCTGTATATAGGACTACAGATACTCACTGTGCCTGTATATAGAGCTACAGATACTCACTGTGCTGTATATAGGACTACAGATACTCACTGTGCTGTATATAGGGCTACAGATACTCACTGTGCTGTATATAGAGCTACAGATACTCACTGTGCCTGTATATAGAGCTACAGATACTCACTGTGCTGTATATAGAGCTACAGATACTCACTGTGCCTGTATATAGAGCTACAGATACTCACTGTGCCTGTATATAGGGTTACAGATACTCACTGTGCCTGTATATAGAGCTACAGATACTCACTGTGCCTGTATATAGGGTTACAGATACTCACTGTGCCTGTATATAGAGCTACAGATACTCACTGTGCCTGTATATAGAGCTACAGATACTCACTGTGCTGTATATAGAGCTACAGATACTCACTGTGCCTGTATATAGGGCTACAGATACTCACTGTTCTGTATATAGGGCTACAGATACTCACTGTGCTGTATATAGAGCTACAGATACTCACTGTGCTGTATATAGAGCTACAGATACTCACTGTGCTGTATATAGGGCTACAGATACTCACTGTGCTGTATATAGAGCTACAGATACTCACTGTGCCTGTATATAGAGCTACAGATACTCACTGTGCCTGTATATAGAGCTACAGATACTCACTGTGCTGTATATAGAGCTACAGATACTCACTGTGCTGTATATAGGGCTACAGATACTCACTGTGCTGTATATAGAGCTACAGATACTCACTGTGCTGTATATAGAGCTACAGATACTCAATGTGCCTGTATATAGAGCTACAGATACTCACTGTGCTGTATATAGGACTACAGATACTCACTGTGCTGTATATAGAGCTACAGATACTCACTGTGCTGTATATAGGACTACAGATACTCACTGTGCTGTATATAGGACTACAGATACTCACTGTGCTGTATATAGAGCTACAGATACTCACTGTGCTGTATATAGGGCTACAGATACTCACTGTGCCTGTATATAGGACTACAGATACTCACTGTGCTGTATATAGGACTACAGATACTCACTGTGCCTGTATATAGAGCTACAGATACTCACTGTGCTGTATGTAGGGCTACAGATACTCACTGTGCCTGTATATAGGACTACAGATACTCACTGTGCGTGTATATAGAGCTACAGATACTCACTGTGCCTGTATATAGAGCTACAGATACTCACTGTGCCTGTATATAGAGCTACAGATACTCACTGTGCTGTATATAGAGCTACAGATACTCACTGTGCTGTATATAGGGCTACAGATACTCACTGTGCCTGTATATAGGACTACAGATACTCACTGTGCCTGTATATAGAGCTACAGATACTCACTGTGCCTGTATATAGAGCTACAGATACTCACTGTCCTGTATATAGAGCTACAGATACTCACTGTCCTGTATATAGGGCTACATATACTCACTGTGCCTGTATATAGGGCTACAGATACTCACTGTGCTGTATATAGGACTACAGATACTAACTGTGCTGTATATAGAACTACAGATACTCACTGTGCCTGTATATAGGGCTACAGATACTCACTGTGCTGTATATAGGGCTACAGATACTCACTGTGCCTGTATATAGAGCTACAGATACTCACTGTGCTGTATATAGAGCTACAGATACTCACTGTGCTGTATATAGGACTACAGATACTCACTGTGCCTGTATATAGAGCTACAGATACTCACTGTGCTGTATATAGAGCTACAGATACTCACTGTGCCTGTATATAGGGCTACAGATACTCACTGTGCCTGTATATAGAGCTACAGATACTCACTGTGCCTGTATATAGGGTTACAGATACTCACTGTGCCTGTATATAGGGCTACAGATACTCACTGTGCCTGTATATAGGGTTACAGATACTCACTGTGCTGTATATAGAGCTACAGATACTCACTGTGCTGTATATAGAGCTACAGATACTCACTGTGCTGTATATAGGGTTACAGATACTCACTGTGCTGTATATAGAGCTACAGATACTCACTGTGCCTGTATATAGGGCTACAGATACTCACTGTGCCTGTATATAGAGCTACAGATACTCACTGTGCCTGTATATAGGGTTACAGATACTCACTGTGCCTGTATATAGGGCTACAGATACTCACTGTGCCTGTATATAGGGTTACAGATACTCACTGTGCTGTATATAGAGCTACAGATACGCACTGTGCTGTATATAGAGCTACAGATACTCACTGTGCTGTATATAGGGCTACAGATACTCACTGTGCCTGTATATAGAGCTACAGATACTCACTGTGCCTGTATATAGAGCTACAGATACTCACTGTGCTGTATATAGAGCTACAGATACTCACTGTGCCTGTATATAGGGCTACAGATACTCACTGTGCTGTATATAGAGCTACAGATACTCACTGTGCTGTATATAGAGCTACAGATACTCACTGTGCTGTATATAGAGCTACAGATACTCACTGTGCCTGTATATAGGGCTACAGATACTCACTGTGCTGTATATAGAGCTACAGATACTCACTGTGCTGTATATAGAGCTACAGATACTCACTGTGCTGTATATAGGGCTACAGATACTCAATGTGCTGTATATAGGGCTACAGATACTCACTGTGCTGTATATAGGGCTACAAATACTCACTGTGCTGTATATAGGGCTACAGATACTCACTGTGCTGTATATAGGGCTACAGATACTCACTGTGCTGTATATAGAACTACAGATACTCACTGTGCCTGTATATAGAGCTACAGATACTCACTGTGCCTGTATATAAGGCTACAGATACTCACTGTGCCTGTATATAGGGCTACAGATACTCACTTTGCCTGTATATAGAGCTACAGATACTCACTGTGCCTGTATATAGGGCTACAGATACTCACTGTGCCTGTATATAGGGCTACAGATACTCATTGTGCCTGTATATAGAGCTACAGATACTCACTGTGCTGTATATAGAGCTACAGATACTCACTGTGCTGTATATAGAGCTACAGATACTCACTGTGCTGTATATAGAGCTACAGATACTCACTGTGCTGTATATAGAGCTACAGATACTCACTGTGCTGTATATAGAGCTACAGATACTCACTGTGCTGTATATAGAGCTACAGATACTCATTGTGCCTGTATATAGGGCTACAGATACTCACTGTGCTGTATATAGAGCTACAGATACTCACTGTGCTGTATATAGAGCTACAGATACTCACTGTGCTGTATATAGGGCTACAGATACTCAATGTGCTGTATATAGGGCTACAGATACTCACTGTGCTGTATATAGGGCTACAGATACTCACTGTGCTGTATATAGGGCTACAGATACTCACTGTGCCTGTATATAGGGCTACAGATACTCACTGTGCTGTATATAGAACTACAGATACTCACTGTGCCTATATATAGAGCTACAGATACTCACTGTGCTTGTATATAGGGCTACAGATACTCACTGTGCCTGTATATAGGGCTACAGATACTCACTGTGCCTGTATATAGAGCTACAGATACTCACTGTGCTGTATATAGGGCTAAAGATACTCACTGTACTGTATATAGGGCTACAGATACTCACTGTGCTGTACATAGGGCTACAGATACTCACTGTGCTGTATATAGAGCTACAGATACTCAATGTGCTGTATATAGAACTACAGATACTCACTGTGCCTGTATATGGGGCTACAGATACTCACTGTGAATGTATATAGGACTACAGATACTCACTGTCCCTGTATATAGGACTACAGATACTCACTGTGCTGTATATAGGGCTACAGATACTCACTGTACCTGTATATAGAACTACAGATACTCACTGTGCTGTATATAGGACTACAGATACTCACTGTGCTGTATATAGGACTACAGATACTCACTGTGCTGTATATAGAGCTACAGATACTCACTGTGCTGTATATAGGGCTACAGATACTCACTTTGCTATATATAGGACTACAGATACTCACTGTGCTGTATATAGGACTACAGATACTCACTGTGCTGTATATAGGACTACAGATACTCACTGTGCCTGTATATAGAGCTACAGATACTCACTGTGCTGTATATAGAGCTACAGATACTCACTGTGCTGTATATAGGACTACAGATACTCACTGTGCCTGTATATAGAACTACAGATACTCACTGTGCCTGTATATAGAGCTACAGATACTCACTGTGTTGTATATAGGGCTACAAATACTCACTGTGCCTGTATATAGGGCTACAGATACTCACTGTGCCTGTATATAGGACTACAGATACTCACTGTGCCTGTATATAGGACTACAGATACTCACTGTGCCTGTATATAGAGCTACAGATACTCACTGTGCTGTATATAGGGCTACAGATACTCACTATGCTGTATATAGAGCTACAGATACTCACTGTGCCTGTATATAGGACTACAGATACTCACTGTGCCTGTATATAGAGCTACAGATACTCACTGTGCCTGTATATAGAGCTACAGATACTCACTGTGCCTGTATATAGGGCTACAGATACTCACTGTGCCTGTATATAGGACTACAGATACTCACTGTGCTGTATATAGAGCTACAGATACTCAGTGTGCCTGTATATAGGACTACAGATACTCATTGTGCTGTATATAGGACTACAGATACTCACTGTGCCTGTATATAGGACTACAGATACTCACTGTGCCTGTATATAGGACTACAGATACTCACTGTGCCTGTATATAGAGCTACAGATACTCACTGTGCTGTATATAGGGCTACAGATACTCACTGTACCTGTATATAGGGCTACAGATACTCACTGTGCCTGTATATAGGGCTACAGATACTCACTGTGCCTGTATATAGGGCTACAGATACTCACTGTGCCTGTATATAGGGCTACAGATACTCACTGTGCCTGTATATAGAGCTACAGATACTCACTGTGCCTGTATATAGGACTACAGATACTCACTGTGCTGTATATAGGGCTACAGATACTCACTGTGCCTGTATATAGGACTACAGATACTCACTGTACCTGTATATAGGGCTACAGATACTCACTGTGCCTGTATATAGAGCTACAGATACTCACTGTGCTGTATATAGGACTACAGATACTCACTGTACCTGTATATAGGGCTACAGATACTCAATGTACCTGTATATAGGGCTACAGATACTCAATGTACCTGTATATAGGGCTACAGATACTCACTGTGCCTGTATATAGGGCTACAGATACTCACTGTGCCTGAATATAGGGCTACAGATACTCACTGTGCCTGTATATAGGGCTACAGATACTCACTGTGCCTGTATATAGGGCTACAGATACTCACTGTGCCTGTATATAGAGCTACAGATACTCACTGTGCCTGTATATACGGCTACAGATACTCACTGTGCCTGTATATAGAGCTACAGATACTCACTGTGCCTGTATATAGGACTACAGATACTCAGTGTGCCTGTATATAGGACTACAGATACTCACTGTGCTGTATATAGGACTACAGATACTCACTGTACCTGTATATAGGGCTACAGATACTCACTGTACCTGTATATAGGGCTACAGATACTCACTGTGCCTGTATATAGAGCTACAGATACTCACTGTGCTGTATATAGGACTACAGATACTCACTGTACCTGTATATAGGGCTACAGATACTCAATGTACCTGTATATAGAGCTACAGATACTCACTGTGCCTGTATATAGGACTACAGATACTCACTGTGCTGTATATAGAGCTATAGATACTCAGTGTGCCTGTATATAGGACTACAGATACTCACTGTGCTGTATATAGGACTACAGATACTCACTGTGCCTGTATATAGGACTACAGATACTCACTGTGCCTGTATATAGAGCTACAGATACTCACTGTGCTGTATATAGGACTACAGATACTCACTGTGCCTGTATATAGGACTACAGATACTCACTGTACCTGTATATAGAGCTACAGATACTCACTGTGCTGTATATAGGACTACAGATACTCACTGTACCTGTATATAGGGCTACAGATACTCACTGTGCCTGTATATAGAGCTACAGATACTCACTGTGCTGTATATAGGACTACAGATACTCACTGTACCTGTATATAGGGCTACAGATACTCAATGTACCTGTATATAGAGCTACAGATACTCACTGTGCTGTATATAGGACTACAGATACTCACTGTGCCTGTATATAGGACTACAGATACTCACTGTGCTGTATATAGAGCTATAGATACTCAGTGTGCCTGTATATAGGACTACAGATACTCACTGTGCTGTATATAGGACTACAGATACTCACTGTGCCTGTATATAGGACTACAGATACTCACTGTGCCTGTATATAGAGCTACAGATACTCACTGTGCTGTATATAGGACTACCGATACTCACTGTGCCTGTATATAGGGCTACAGATACTCACTGTACCTGTATATAGGGCTACAGATACTCACTGTGCCTGTATATAGGGCTACAGATACTCACTGTGCCTGTATATAGGGCTACAGATACTCACTGTACCTGTATATAGGGCTACAGATACTCACTGTGCCTGTATATAGGGCTACAGATACTCACTGTGCCTGTATATAGGACTACAGATACTCACTGTGCTGTATATAGAGCTATAGATACTCAGTGTGCCTGTATATAGGACTACAGATACTCACTGTGCTGTATATAGGACTACAGATACTCACTGTGCTGTATATAGGACTACAGATACTCACTGTGCCTGTATATAGAGCTACAGATACTCACTGTGCTGTATATAGGACTACAGATACTCACTGTGCCTGTATATAGGACTACAGATATTCACTGTGCTGTATATAGGGCTACAGATACTCACTGTGCCTGTATATAGAGCTACAGATACTCACTGTACCTTTATATAGGACTACAGATACTCACTGTGCCTGTATATAGGACTACAGATACTCACTGTGCTGTATATAGAGCTACAGATACTCACTGTACCTTTATATAGGGCTACAGATACTCACTGTACCTGTATATAGGGCTACAGATACTCACTGTACCTGTATATAGGGCTACAGATACTCACTGTGCCTGTATATAGGGCTACAGATACTCACTGTGCCTGTATATAGAGCTACAGATACTCACTGTGCCTATATATAGGACTACAGATACTCACTGTGCCTGTATATAGGACTACAGATACTCACTGTGCTGTATATAGAGCTACAGATACTCAGTGTGCTGTATATAGGACTACAGATACTCACTGTGCTGTATATAGGACTACAGATACTCACTGTGCTGTATATAGAGCTACAGATACTCACTGTGCTGTATATAGGACTACAGATACTCACTGTGCTGTATATAGGACTACAGATACTCACTGTACCTGTATATAGGGCTACAGATACTCACTGTACCTGTATATAGGGTTACAGATACTCACTGTGCTGTATATAGGGTTACAGATACTCACTGTGCTGTATATAGGACTACAGATACTCACTGTACCTGTATATAGGGCTACAGATACTCACTGTGCCTGTATATAGGGCTACAGATACTCACTGTGCCTGTATATAGGGCTACAGATACTCACTGTACCTGTATATAGGGCTACAGATACTCACTGTGCTGTATATAGGACTACAGATACTCACTGTACCTGTATATAGGGCTACAGATACTCACTGTACCTGTATATAGGGTTACAGATACTCACTGTGCTGTATATAGGGATACAGATACTCACTGTGCTGTATATAGGACTAAAGATACTCACTGTACCTGTATATAGGGCTACAGATACTCACTGTGCCTGTATATAGGGCTACAGATACTCACTGTGCTGTATATAGGGCTACAGATACTCACTGTACCTGTATATAGGGCTACAGATACTCACTGTGCTGTATATAGGACTACAGATACTCACTGTACCTGTATATAGGGCTACAGATACTCACTGTACCTGTATATAGGGTTACAGATACTCACTGTGCTGTATATAGGGTTACAGATACTCACTGTGCTGTATATAGGACTACAGATACTCACTGTACCTGTATATAGGGCTACAGATACTCACTGTGCCTGTATATAGGGCTACAGATACTCACTGTGCCTGTATATAGGGCTACAGATACTCACTGTACCTGTATATAGGGCTACAGATACTCACTGTGCCTGTATATAGGACTACAGATACTCACTGTGCCTGTATATAGGACTACAGATACTCACTGTGCCTGTATATAGAGCTACAGATACTCACTGTGCCTGTATATAGGGCTACAGATACTCACTGTGCTGTATATAGAGCTACAGATACTCACTGTGCTGTATATAGGACTACAGATACTCACTGTGCCTGTATATAGAGCTACAGATAATCACTGTGCTGTATATAGGACTACAGATACTCACTGTGCTGTATATAGGACTACAGATACTCACTGTACCTGTATATAGGACTACAGATACTCACTGTGCCTGTATATAGAGCTACAGATACTCACTGTGCTGTATATAGGGCTACAGATACTCACTGTACCTGTATATAGGGCTACAGATACTCACTGTACCTGTATATAGGGCTACAGATACTCACTGTACCTGTATATAGGGCTACAGATACTCACTGTGCCTGTATATAGGGCTACAGATACTCACTGTGCCTGTATATAGGGCTACAGATACTCACTGTACCTGTATATAGGGCTACAGATACTCACTGTGCCTGTATATAGGGCTACAGATACTCACTGTGCCTGTATATAGGGCTACAGATACTCACTGTGCTGTATATAGAGCTACAGATACTCACTGTGCTGTATATAGAGCTACAGATACTCACTGTGCCTGTATATAGAGCTACAGATACTCACTGTGCCTGTATATAGGGCTACAGATACTCACTGTGCTGTATATAGAGCTACAGATACTCACTGTGCTGTATATAGGGCTACAGATACTCACTGTGCCTGTATATAGGGCTACAGATACTCACTGTGCCTGTATATAGGACTACAGATACTCACTGTGCTGTATATAGGGCTACAGATACTCACTGTGCCTGTATATAGAGCTACAGATACTCACTGTGCCTGTATATAGAGCTACAGATACTCACTGTGCCTGTATATAGGGCTACAGATACTCACTGTGCTGTATATAGGGCTACAGATACTCACTGTGCCTGTATATAGGGCTACAGATACTCACTGTGCCTGTACATAGGGCTACAGATACTCACTGTGCTGTATATAGGGCTACAGATACTCACTGTGCTGTATAAAGGACTACAGATACTCACTGTGCCTGTATATAGAGCAACAGATACTCACTGTGCTGTATATAGAGCTACAGATACTCACTGTGCCTGTATATAGAGCTACAGATACTCACTGTGCTGTATATAGCGCTACAGATACTCACTGTGCCTGTATATAGAGCTACAGATACTCACTGTGCTGTATATAGAGCTACAGATACTCACTGTGCCTGTATATAGAGCTGCAGATACTCACTGTGCTGTATATAGAGCTACAGATACTCACTGTGCTGTATATAGAGCTACAGATACTCACTGTGCCTGTATATAGAGCTACAGATACTCACTGTGCTGTATATAGAGCTGCAGATACTCACTGTGCTGTATATAGAGCTACAGATACTCACTGTGCCTGTATATAGAGCTACAGATACTCACTGTGCTGTATATAGAGCTGCAGATACTCACTGTGCTGTATATAGGGCTACAGATACTCACTGTGCTGTATATAGAGCTACAGATACTCACTGTGCCTGTATATAGGACTACAGATACTCACTGTGCTGTATATAGGGCTACAGATACTCACTGTGCCTGTATATAGGGCTACAGATACTCACTGTGCTGTATATAGGACTACAGATACTCACTGTGCCTGTATATAGAGCTACAGGTACTCACTGTGCTGTATATAGGACTACAGATACTCACTGTGCTGTATATAGAGCTACAGATACTCACTGTGCCTGTATATAGAGCTACAGATACTCACTGTGCCTGTATATAGAGCTACAGATACTCACTGTGCTGTATATAGAGCTACAGATACTCAATGTGCTGTATATAGGGCTACAGATACTCACTGTGCTGTATATAGGGCTACAGATACTCACTGTGCTGTATATAGGGCTACAGATACTCACTGTGCCTGTATATAGAGCTACAGATACTCACTGTGCTGTATATAGAGCTACAGATACTCACTGTGCTGTACATAGAGCTACAGATACTCACTGTGCCTGTATATAGGACTACAGATACTCACTGTGCTGTATATAGAGCTACAGATACTCACTGTGCTGTATATAGGACTACAGATACTCACTGTGCTGTATATAGGACTACAGATACTCACTGTGCTGTATATAGAGCTACAGATACTCACTGTGCTGTATATAGGGCTACAGATACTCACTGTGCCTGTATATAGAGCTACAGATACTCACTGTGCTGTATATAGGGCTACAGATACTCACTGTGCCTGTATATAGAGCTACAGATACTCACTGTGCTGTATATAGGGCTACAGATACTCACTGTGCCTGTATATAGAGCTACAGATACTCACTGTGCTGTATATAGGGCTACAGATACTCACTGTGCTGTATATAGGACTACAGATACTCACTGTGCTGTATATAGAGCTACAGAAACTCACTGTGCTGTATATAGGGCTACAGATACTCACTGTGCTGTATATAGGACTACAGATACTCACTGTGCTGTATATAGAGCTACAGATACTCACTGTGCCTGTATATAGGACTACAGATACTCACTGTGCCTGTATATAGAGCTACAGATACTCACTGTGCCTGTATATAGAGCTACAGATACTCACTGTGCCTGTATATAGAGCTACAGATACTCACTGTGCTGTATATAGAGCTACAGATACTCACTGTGCCTGTATATAGAGCTACAGATACTCACTGTGCCTGTATATAGGACTACAGATACTCACTGTGCCTGTATATAGGGCTACAGATACTCACTGTGCTGTATATAGGGCTACAGATACTCACTGTGCTGTATATAGGACTACAGATACTCACTGTGCCTGTATATAGAGCTACAGATACTCACTGTGCCTGTATATAGAGCTACAGATACTCATTGTGCTGTATATAGAGCTACAGATACTCACTGTGCCTGTATATAGAGCTACAGATACTCACTGTGCTGTATATAGAGCTACAGATACTCACTGTGCTGTATATAGAGCTACAGATACTCACTGTGCTGTACATAGAGCTACAGATACTCACTGTGCCTGTATATAGGACTACAGATACTCACTGTGCTGTATATAGGACTACAGATACTCACTGTGCTGTATATAGAGCTACAGATACTCACTGTGCCTGTATATAGGACTACAGATACTCACTGTGCCTGTATATAGAGCTACAGATACTCACTGTGCTGTATATAGAGCTACAGATACTCACTGTGCTGTACATAGAGCTACAGATACTCACTGTGCCTGTATATAGGACTACAGATACTCACTGTGCTGTATATAGGACTACAGATACTCACTGTGCTGTATATACAGCTACAGATACTCACTGTGCCTGTATATAGAGCTACAGATACTCACTGTGCTGTATATAGGGCTACAGATACTCACTGTGCTGTATATAGGACTACAGATACTCACTGTGCTGTATATAGAGCTACAGAAACTCACTGTGCTGTATATAGGGCTACAGATACTCACTGTGCTGTATATAGGGCTACAGATACTCACTGTGCTGTATATAGATCTACAGATACTCACTGTGCCTGTATATAGAGCTACAGATACTCACTGTGCCTGTATATAGAGCTACAGATACTCACTGTGCTGTATATAGAGCTACAGATACTCACTGTGCTGTATATAGGACTACAGATACTCACTGTGCTGTATATAGGACTACAGATACTCACTGTGCTGTATATAGGACTACAGATACTCACTGTGCTGTATATAGAGCTACAGATACTCACTGTGCCTGTATATAGAGCTACAGATACTCACTGTGCCTGTATATAGAGCTACAGATACTCACTGTGCTGTATATAGAGCTACAGATACTCACTGTGCTGTATATAGAGCTACAGATACTCACTGTGAATGTATATAGAGCTACAGATACTCACTGTGCCTGTATATAGAGCTACAGATACTCACTGTACCTGTATATAGAGCTACAGATACTCACTGTGCTGTATATAGGGCTACAGATACTCACTGTGCTGTATATAGGGCTACAGATACTCACTGTGCTGTATATAGGGTTACAGATACTCACTGTGCCTGTATATAGAGCTACAGATACTCACTGTGCTGTATATAGGGCTACAGATACTCACTATGCTGTATATAGGGTTACAGATACTCACTGTGCCTGTATATAGAGCTACAGATACTCACTGTGCTGTATATAGGGCTACAGATACTCACTGTACTGTATATAGGGCTACAGATACTCACTATGCTGTATATAGGGTTACAGATACTCACTGTGCCTGTATATAGAGCTACAGATACTCACTGTGCTGTATATAGGGCTACAGATACTCACTGTGCTGTATATAGGGCTACAGATACTCACTGTGCTGTATATAGGACTACAGATACTCACTATGCCTGTATATAGGGTTACAGATACTCACTGTGCTGTATATAGAGCTACAGATACTCACTGTGCTGTATATAGAGCTACAGATGCTCACCGTGCTGTATATAGAGCTACAGATACTCACTGTGCTGTATATAGGGCTACAGATACTCACTGTGCTGTATATAGGGCTACAGATACTCACTGTGCTATATATAGGGCTACAGATACTCACTGTGCTGTATATAGGGCTACAGATACTCACTGTGCTGTATATAGGGCTACAGATACTCACTGTGCTGTATATAGAGCTACAGATACTCACTGTGCTGTATATAGAGCTACAGATACTCACTGTGCCTGTATATAGGGCTACAGATACTCACTGTGCCTGTATATAGAGCTACAGATACTCACTGTTCCTGTATATAGAGCTACAGATACTCACTGTGCTGTATATAGGGCTACAGATACTCACTGTGCTGTATATAGGGCTACAGATACTCACTGTGCTGTATATAGGGCTACAGATACTCACTGTGCTGTATATAGAGCTACAGATACTCACTGTGCTGTATATAGAGCTACAGATACTCACTGTGCTGTATATAGGGCTACAGATACTCACTGTGCCTGTATATAGGGCTACAGATACTCACTGTGCTGTATATAGAGCTACAGATACTCACTGTGCTGTATATAGAGCTACAGATACTCACTGTGCTGTATATAGAGCTACAGATACTCACTGTGCTGTATATAGGGCTACAGATACTCACTGTTCTGTATATAGAGCTACAGATACTGACTGTGCTGTATATAGAGCTACAGATACTCACTGTGCTGTATATAGGGCTACAGATACCCACTGTGCCTGTATATAGGACTACAGATACTCACTGTGCCTGTATATAGAGCTACAGATACTCACTGTGCCTGTATATAGGACTACAGATACTCGCTGTGCCTGTATATAGAGCTACAGATACTCACTGTGCTGTATATAGAGCTACAGATACTCACTGTGCTG